>NC_133792.1:18005470-18249328 GCF_003597395.2 Chelonoidis abingdonii | reverse complement strand
AGCTGTACGAAGACAGCTGTAACTCCCAGCGCTGTACAGCTGTAAGTGTAGCCATACCCTGAGTGTATGCTGGAGGTCATGTGCCTCCTGGGGTATGATAAACATAATTCACACACAGAGACACAATTTAAGCAAATGGAGTTTTCCCCAGAGAAATAATCCCTTTGCTCTGATTGAAAAGTCAAATTTTTGATCAGACATAATGGCACGTTATGTCAAAGATCTTTTTCTGCCCTCCTTCCCTTTTAACCCATCAGTGTTGCAGATGCATTTTCCTTTCATCCTGCGCTCTAGCAAAGTAGCCGTGTGGATCAGCAAGATGGGGATATCTCTTTAAGGAGAGAAGAGGGAAGGGTGGTGGGAATGGATAGAGGAGAGAATCTTCTTTAAGGATGAAGAGGACAGGAGACAAAATGTTCTTGCTCAACATTGTAAACAATCCTAAAGCGTTTTGAAAGTCTCTGTCAATATAAATTACTGAGAAACAAGACACAGGAATTGCAAAAGAAGAACCCAGCTGGAGAAAGGCTGCCTGCTGCCGTCCGCCTCAGACTCTCAGTAGGATGTGGCAATAACACTCTCTTTCCCTCACACATTCTTTTCTGTTCTTCTCCCTCTTTCTTTCTCTCTCTCGCTCTTTGGAGCTGCATCGAGTACACTGTGCAACGTGCACACACAGACATATCCTCCGTGCTCTGCCACTATCACCTGGTCTAAATGGGGAAATTGACCGGCTTAGCTATAGTGGTATAATTAAGAGTAGAGACATCAGCTAAACCAAAAAAAGGCACTCGAAATCCTAAAAGAGACTATTCACACGGGGAGTTATACCAGCCTAGCAACAGCACTGTAATTACACCGGAATAGTCCTGCTGGTCAGTTTGCCCATGGAGACAAGCCCTACCAGAACATAGTTCTTTCTTTTCCTTTCTCTACGGTTTTTGATTTCAAGTGCAAACACTGAGGCCTTGCGGATTTGCCCTCATTCATAGGCGCCAAGGCTGGAGCACCCAGGGGGAAAAAGCTCCTCCTCCTCACCTCCTTCTCTCTCACCTCGAGCACGCCGCATCCCTGCTCTTTCCCCTCCCCCCAGCACTTCCCACCCCACCACCACCTAACAGCTGTTTGGTGGTGCTTAGGACTCAGGGGAGGAGGCAGGGAAGGGAGTGGAATGGGGGCAGGAAGGGGGTAGTACAGGTATGGGAAGAGGCAGGGCAGGGGCCGGGGGTGCAGAGCACCCACTGGGCAGAGGGGAAGTTGCTGCCTATTCCCTCATTATAGCCACCAGGGCAAACCTCTAACATAGGTCTGCAAAGTGTTATTTACACTGGTGGGGCTTACCTCTGTTCGCAGCTCGTGGCTTCTAGCTATTTTGCCCTGTCTGCACTAGGGATTTGCAATGGTGCAGAAACATTGAGTGTTGGCTGATATCAGGGCAATTCCCTATTGTAGACAAGGCCTGATTCTCCTCTCATTCGGGTGTAATGGTGCAACCACTGAGGGGTATATCCCACCCAGTTTTTTAACCACCTTGTATATATCTGCCACTAGCATGGTTGTAAGAATAAGCCTTTCTCACTCCTGCGTTCCCCTCCCCAGCCAACTTCTTGGTATGTAGTTGAACTACACTCACTAAAGCCCCAGTGTAACCCCATTTAATTCAGCTCAGTAACATCAGGCAAGAGAGATGGCTGACCCCTAGATCTCTCTGTGCAAAGTCAAGGCGGACCTGAAGCACAGTGTTTGAGCCCATTTTTGGACCCAAGGCCCATTGAAGTCAGCAGAAAATTCAGAACACAGTATCCATTTCCTTGGCACATTCGTCTTTTGCAGCATTTCTGTGGGAATCAGGGAGTGAGCTTTGGTTGCTTAACATGTGGCCACGTATATGAACTTGAAGCAGCAAGTTACCAAACCTTGTAGGTCAAAATGCACATTAGGGCCTATTAACTTCTCTGGGCTTTCAATCAAGCCATAAATGAAAAATGTGGATGAAATGAAGAGAAAAAAAAGTAAGAGTTAAGAACTGATGTGAGAGAGGGGCAGGATCTTCTTGTCTAATGGACTCTTATGGTTAGTAGCAATGGCCCAAATCCATCTTTGATGGAATTCTTTCAACGATCAGGGAATTACCCCAGAGGTAAATTCAGATGCCCCTCTTTTTACACTTATAATGGAAGCCTCTTAGTAAGACTAGGAGGAAGATTGTCCCAAAACAGAAACCCCGACTTCACCTGGTGACATTCTGAAACAATACAGGACTTTCATTTTGCTTCACTGCAGATGGAGTTTGACTACATCGGAGTTCAGTACAAGGTGGGTTCCACTGAATCCTTCACCTGTAAAGTTTCCAGAGATATTTAACAGCTAGATAATTAATATACAGGCATGGCTTCACTCACCACTGAAATGCAAACAAGTCTGGGGTGAAAGGGAGCCAGGCTACGGGATAGTATTTCTGTTAGACGGCAGGAAATTTGAACAAAAATACATTTCAAGAAATACATTATAATGGTCCCAAACTGAAACGCTAGATCCTAACAACACCCTGAATCTTGAACACATTCAGATCCAGCTACAAATATGGTGGCTCGTGCCCATCTGTATTGGGAGTCTTATGTGGCGCTGCTCCTGGGGAATGAGCTTGGGAAAGTGGAAGGAATAGCCACATTTTACAATTATTTGTATCACAGTAGCACCTAGAAGACCCAACCAGTATCAGGGCTCCATTGTGCTAGGCGCTGTCCAAACACAATCAATGGAAGTTAAGCACCTAAATACCTCTGAGGATCTGAGTCATAGTTCTTGCTCTGAAGATCTTACATACCAGACCCCAGTCTTGCAACGATGAATGCAAGCGCGTATCTTTACACCCGTGATTAGTTCCACTGCATCCAACGGAGCTACCCACGTACTTAAAGTTAAACAAGTGAGTCAATCTTTGTAGGATATGGGCAAGGAGTGGGAGAGGAATGAGTAGTGATGAAGTGATTTGCCCAAGGTCACACAACAAGGCACTGGGCTATCTGGGCCCATGAAAGCACACTGATTTACACCAGGCTCTGGCCATTCATTGATCCCAGCCAAGGAAGATAAACTGAGGCGATTAATGGAGAGGTTTTCTCTATTGCCCCCTCATGCACAGCTGTCCTGTCATCCAGCAAGCTCTCTCAGCCCCCTGTCTTAAATATCCATCCTGATCCCAGAATATCCCAGATCCTGTGCTCCAGCCTCAATTAGGAAAAAAAAGAAACCCAGTGTTTTAACTTCAAATGAAACACTAATAATTGTGCCACGAGCGGCATGAAGCAGGCAGTGCTCTCCAGTCCGCTCGCAAGGAGCATTTTGGCTGATGTCTCTCCCTGTCAGCATTTAGAAATATGACACTATGGACTGTTTGAAGGAGCAGAACTAACAAGCCAACAAATCAGGCTGTTGCCAAGTCCTCCTCCCCCTCTCTGTCTGGTACAATAACAGCCTATGGGGGGAAGGCTCTGAGAACTGCTGAATGGCTCAATATCCATCAGCCAAAAACATTCAAAACCACACGTCTCAATTAATTCAGCCCGAAGCATCCGTAGACAGTGACCAAAAAAAAAAAGGAAGACGAAGAAGAGGGAGAAATGACATGGCCTCGTTTCAAGCCTTGCCTAAAACCCTGAAAGGCTTGGGCAATAATTATAAAAGCCCTTTAGAGCCGCTGCCCTAAATTCTCCAAACTACGTGTCTGATAGTGAGGCAAAAGGGACAGTGGTGGGCATGTCAAATAAATGGAGCAAAAGGGTTTAAAAGCCTTATTGAGGTCTCAAAGGACACAATGATGGGCACACAACAAATTCTAGGCAGCTGAAGCAAGGTCAAGTAGATAAGGACTAGACTGAGGGTGAGGACACCTGAGTTCTATTTATGGCTCTGACCTTGGGTAATCACTTCACTTGTGTTTCTCCTCTCAGCCTAGGGGACTGTTTAGAGTATCAATTCTTCAGGGCAAGCACTGTTTCTCACTGCGTATTTGCAAAACACCTAGTCCAAAGGGTCATGAGCTCAGCTGAGGGCCTCCCGGTGCTGTCATAATAATCAGATGGCCTGTTTAACAGCACCGGCCGCTCTCAGTTTTCAAAAGTGACACTAGCCCTGGATGATTTTCTCTTTTTAATTTTTATGAACAAATTTTTACCAAAAAAATGTTCATCCCTTTTTACTGGCTTTAATGGCCACTGAATTTGGCTGCCTTTGATACAGGGTCACAGTTCAAGGTAACTGCACCTGTGTGATCCTTGGAGGGTTCCCCCTGTAAGCTCCCAGATCCTCAGCCGTCACTAGTCTTGGGAAGACACCAATATTTCCCTCCTGACACGGGTGCTTTCAGGCTACCTCAACAAGCCAGACAGCCTAAATAGGCCAGCATCTGCACTTAGCTTCCTCTGTGAGCAATGGAACTGCCAGCAGTTATAAGGTGAAAGTATTACAGAGAAAATGTCTTAAAAGCTATACAAGAACCTACATACATGCTAATAAGCTTACCAGCAATTCCCCTCCCAAGTCCGAGAAGGGCTCTGGTAGGAGTCAGTCTTTCAGATCCCACCAAGGCGGGTTTCTGTGGTTACAACAAGATAGTAACAGCCTTAGCTAAGCAGAGTCATGGTCCTTCCTTTATACAGCTTGGGCCTTTCATCTTGACTTTACGTACCAGGTGATCAGCAGACAAAAGGCCACTCCTCAGAGCATAGCTTCAAAAGGCTGAGTTTTGCATAAAGCAGAGGTGGAGAATTTGCAGTCATCTCCCCCTAGATATTCCCCAGGAAATCAACGTCACACATGTTGATCCAAAAGACCCTTCTTGTCTGCCGCATTGTTCAGTATGGTCCTTTGATCATCCAGGCCCACAATAATACAGGACTTTTGCATTTCACACAATTGACTCCAAAGATACTTAATCTTAATTCAATAAGGTTTTCCAAAGATATTGCAGGAAATTGCCAGACCTGCCACAAGGGTCATTTTCAGACTTGCTGAGCACTCCCCACTCCAGTTTATGTTGAAGCTTTGCACCTCTGAACATAAGATCCTTTCAGGAATTTCAAGCCAGGTGCTCAGAAATTCAGGCATGCAGAGTTAAAGGCCACTATTCAGAGTGTGGCTTCAAATGACTTGTCTATGTCAGTGGCACAGCTGGGAAGAGACCCCAACCCCCTTGCTCTGCAAGCCAATGGTCTAGCTAGTGAACCAAGCTATAGCTGGGGATATGTTTTAGACTCACACACAGGTTGCTACCTACTGTAGACCTTGCTCTCATTATAATAATAGCATCAACAGCACCATAATGGTGAGAGCACAGGAAAGTATTGGGATTACAATACATAAAAACTACCAGACTAAGCAAGGCCTGTTTAAATGGCTTGGTAGCTAGGCCCTAGGACTGCTAAGACCCAGGTTCAAGCTCCCGCAATACCACAGACTACCTGGGCACGTGGCTTAGTTTTTATGTGCCGCTGCTCCCCATCTGTAAAATAGGAATAGCAATACTTTCCCTGCTTCACAGGGGTGCTGTGAAGCTAAATAAACTAGAGATTATAAAGTGCTTTGAGATCCACTGATGAAAAGTGCTTAAAAGGGCCACCTGTTATTATCAGAATTCCACTAAGTCTTATACACATCCATCTATATATATACATCACTGTACAGATTGAACCTAGCAATTGTGTGTCAACACACCCACTCTGCAGAACTCAGTAACATTCAGCGGAAAGGCCAGTTTTCTCATGATGGTGTTTGCATTCCCCATATACATTCTGCCTGTTAACAGGAAAGCCAGGGAACTGGAAGGATCAGTCAAAGTGTTTGGAATTGCTGCAGGTTCCCTATTTGAATGGTCCCTGGCACTATTAACACTGCAGCAGACAAGGAGCCAGAAGCAGAGATGCTCCTGCAGAACTTTGTGTTGGGTCATTTTTCTACCTCTTTGAACAAGGGATTCTGCAGGAGCCTCTTTTTCATGCTTGCCTGAGTTTAACAACACAGTTAAGGCTAAAATGCCACACCTGTGCATGGGGTGGGGTCAGATGCAAGCAGCATGGCATTGTGGGATAGCTGAGGCTGCTATATTAGGCCACAGTGGCTGTAGTCAGGGACAGACCAGAGGGAGGGTGGTCTGAGGTGTGGTGGGGCTGCTGGCATGCTCAGTAGAGAGCTCTAGAGCTATAGTCTCAGGTGCTTTGAGCTCCAGTAAGGTGTTTTGTTCGTAGTTTCTGCTTATTGAACAAACCTAGATCTGTATCTCATACTTCACAAAAAGTAATGACTGATATTTATTTGTTTAGTGGCTAAACACTTCTGGAGGTTCATTTATATTAGAGACAGAACTGAGCTGTAAAGTCTGCCTCTATCTAACTTAGAAATGTCTAGGGTGCCAGAGTATCTCAGTGCTACATGGAATAATTAAGAATTGCAAAGATAACAGCCAGGATGTATTTAAATCTCCTCAATGTTCAGGAGGCTCCAAATCCATAGTTTTGATTTAGCCCATTAGATAGCAAGGGCCAACTGCAAAGTTCAGCTCTAGATCCGAAGTTTGCTTTGGGGAAGAGAACTGGAGTTGGAATTTACCTCTGATTTGCATCCTTCTAAAGTCTGCCTGTATGAAAATGTCCTGCTAGGCAGCATCCTGGGGGTAAGAATGTATCAGGAGAGGTTTTCTTACGAGTACTCAACACTTCTTTGGCAGTACCCAATATATGGAAGATGTGTCCTTTCCCTCACAGGACTTACAACCAAACGTAGAGCCTAGTAGGGCAGTTCACCCATAATACTAAACACACATCACCCAGTACGGAGGAGATCAGGTCTTCAGTGCTGATGCAAAGGATAGTCATATTATGCGTTTCCAAAATTTGCATGCACTCCATACTAAACAGTCCTTGCATAATGACTGATAATTACTAGGGCTTATGATGTGCTAGGTGCTTCTCCACATGGTCTCTGCTCTTACTTGAAAGAATCTTAGAAGCTGGAAATGCATCTTTGGTAATAAAAAGGGCTCCTATGTGTGTCCCTCATACAGTTTTCCCCTTCCCAGTTTCAAAGCCCAAAGAAAGGAAGAAATTACGTAGAGCCAATAGCCCAAGAGAGGGTTCATGTGCCAGCCTGATCTATCAGCTGTAGATTTGTACCAAAGTTTGAATCCTAAACTTCGCAGCATGTGCCTTGCCTGTAAGAGACTTTGGTCCTAATAGAGGTGGAATACAGAATTTGTTATACTGGATGACACCAGGCGTCCATTTAGTACAACTTCCTCCCTCCCTGGAGTAGCAGATACCTGATGCTTTGAAGGAAGGGATACACCCCCCCCCCAAAATGTATCTAGCTGAAACCGTGTATGAGGAGGAAAATCTCTTCCTGACCTCTGAAGGCAATCGGTTTGCATCCTGCTACAAGAGCTAGGATAAGAAAGAATTCACTGATAAAAGTCTAAAGCATGAAACCTAAATAATTAAACCAGGAAAACAGTCTTGAATAATTCTAACACAGGAAAATGGAAATAAGCCAACCAGCAGGGAGCATTGCCACCCTGGAGAGCTAACAAACAACACTCTTATGCTATGTGAAAACTATTGGCCAGTTGGTGCAGAACAGCATCAGTAAGGTTTGCCATACGTTAGTCTATTCCATAGACTTGTGTTAAATGTTCTTGTCCAGGTTTCCATGCTGTATGTATTCTATGTTTCAACAGTAAAGTACAATGCCAGGAGGAAATGTTCATTTCTCATACAAATCCTTTGGCAGAACATAACAGTGGGTCCCCTCTCCTTTTCCTAGCTTAACTTTCCCCAAGATATCTCCTCAGTGTCAGGAGATAAGGTGCACATTTTGGATGCATCTTCATACAACCTGGGATCAGCAGAGCTCTGTGCATTGCATGGCAGGACAGGAAGGGTATCTTCTTGTATAAGAACTTGGCCTCACCAGACATGCCTCGTCATGAGTGAGAAAGAGCCTATGGAAGTCTGTGGGAGTCTCTCCATTGAATTCAACAGGTTTGGGATGAAAGCATTTGCAATTAGCTCAAACAATGGCAGCTTTGGGGTTCTTTTTACTTGGGTTCTCTTCTAAAACCAAGGGAGACAAAATCTGCTCTGGGAGTTTTGGGGTTCACCTTTTCCAGCTTTTCTCTGCAACCATGAAAGCTAGAAATGTTAATGAAAGATGAGATTATCCCATATTCATATGATTCCAGGAGCTGGAGTTTCTGAAATAGCCTGAGACTGGCAATGAAATCTCACACCTAGGCCACACTGCATCTCAAAGCTCTAACCTGCAGCAGCTGCACCTGTTGATTTTTTTCCTTTTTTCACTGAACCTTCTGCATGTGTGTGGGAGCTCAGGAGGTTTCCCCATGATTTCCCCCTCTTTTCTAGCTTTCCTGTTGCATCCCGCCTGACCTAGAAGGGCAAAAAGAACTCCCTTCACAGATCAACACTCTTCCTTAGTCATCCCAGATGTACAGGGTAACACAACCTCATTCATTCCCTCTACCACTATGGCCGCAGCAATCCCAGCACATGGTGGGTCAGAGGTTCCACATGAGTTCCTTATGACTCATTCCCCTGACCCAATGAGATCCAAGAAAGGTCCATTTTTCCACTATTCCTTATATAAGGTTGATGTGAGGCCTTCTTTTTTGGACCTGGACAGTCATAAAACTAAAGTTCCAGCTTCCTGCATCCTAGGGAGCCTTTTTTTTAATATGAATTTTCATCTACATGATTTAAATGTGCACTGGCCCTGTCAAATGGAAGGACAACAATGAGGAGTTATTGCCCAGTCGTCAGACTCTGATTTGGGTAGAACAAGCTACTTGGAGCCAGGACTCCTGGATTCTCTTCCTTGCTCGGCCACTGAATGGATGAGCTTGAACGAGTCATTGAACTTTGTAGCTCAGTTTACTCCTCCGTAAAATCAATAAAATAATACCTACGGAGAATGTGGTGAGACTTCATGAAAGTGTGTGAAGTGCACCAAGATCCTCTGATGAAAGGAGCTAGATCAGTGCACATCTGAATTCTTATTAACCTGTTCTGGTGCATGAGCATCCAGTTATTATTTATTTGTATCACAGTAGCACCGAGAGGCTCAAACCAAGACCAGGGTCCCATCATGAGCTATGTGCTGTCCACACATATAGTAAGCATTAGTCCCTGGCCCACAAAGCATATAGTCTCCATAGACAAGAGAGACAAAGTGTGAGAGGGAGGTATATGTTGTCCCCATTTGACAAAAGGGAAACTGAAGCAGAGACTGATTGTGCAAGGTCACACACAGAGCCTGGCAGAGCCAGGAATTTAAACCTGCTCTCTTGAATTCCTGTCCAATGCCTTAAAAACAAGCTCATCCTTCCTTTCTGATCTGATACTTCCCCACTTTGCAGGAGAGACCAAATCCAACCTAACGATGGAGTCACCTGTGTGGCATGACAGGTAATTACAATTCATACTCTGCAGCAAATGGCCCCACTATATAAAAGTGTTATTGATTGAATACCAGTGAATGAAAAGAGTCCACGAAGGTAACTTCCTTTTTCTAAATGGTTAATCTCCACCATTAGCGCTGGTGTGTTAAAGGAGGTTTAGGACAATTTAATAGCTCATAAAACTTTATAGTCCCCGTTGAAATTGGAGTGATAACTCTGGAGTGCAAAGCTATACTTCGCTAAACGTCTCCCTTAGATTTTTTTTTTCTTATTGGAAGCTTAACATCTGCTACAGAAAAACAAAAAGGATCTGTTTTCACTGTTGAGAGGCATAAGCATCCTGCTTCTTTTCATTCTGTTTATATGTTTACTGCTTAAAACTTTGGCATCAATATTCTCCTTCGTTATTGAGATTCTGATCACTTAGAGGAAGGAAGAGACTAAATAAACCAAAGCTGACCTGTGCTCAATTTAACCTGTGAGCAGAATAGAAGCCAAGGAGACCCCTAATTCCATCCATCAGTTTTGTCTAGGGTTCTTTTCCATTCCAATTAATACTGTAATTTCATAGCCAAATTGTGGCAGTATTGACATGTGTGGAGCTATCCTAGGAAGAGGCAGTGTGGACTGGAGGCAGGATCTGGAAACTGGGTTCTACTCCTGACTTAATCATTACTCTGCTGTGCGACACGATCTGTGCTTCAATTCTCCTGTCTATAAAATGGTGATAAAGATACTTACCTTCCTTGAAAGCAAAAAGGGTCCTATGGACAAAAAGCAATGTGTAAGAGCTAAGTATTTTTATTGTACTGAGAGACCAAATAAACCCCATTATACCCCTCAGACTATGTCGGAGGAGTTTGTAGCGTTTGAATTTTTTTCTCTGTCAAATTGAAATTTGAGAATCTCTCAAAATTGCTTTCAGACCAAATCCCAATTCAAGCTTTTAGGCCATTTTTAAAAGTACCTTTCTTCATATCTAATAATAGGCTCTTCAGTCTGGCAGAGAAAGGCCTAACAGGATCCAAAGGGTGGGAGCTGAAGCGAGACAAATTCAGACAGGAAATCAGGTGTCAATTTTTAACAGTGAGAGTCATTAACCACTCAAACAATTTACCAAGAGTTGTGGTGGATTCTCCATCACCGGCAATTTTTAACTCAAGATTGGAAGTTTTTCTAAAATCTCTGCTCTAGGAATTACTGTGGAGAAGTTCTCTGGCCTGTGTTATACAGGAGGTCAGACTAGATGATCACAGTGATTCCTTTTGGCCTTGGAATCTATAAATCTATCAAAAAACATATGAAAAATGAATCAGTGACTGAAAGACCTAGAACAGAAGAACTGAGGGGGTATGAATTTGAGCAGTGATTCACATGGAAAAATTAAACAAGAGTGTTAGCAAACATTAATTAGGATTTAACATTCAAACCCCGAGAAAGAGAAGGTTAACAATTAGCTTGGAAAGGCTTTTTCTGCCAGTGGTCTCGTCCCACTGGGAGCATATTAAACGAATTTGTTGTTTCATCCAAAGAGCCCTGCTACAGAAGACTAAGTCCGTTTGGTTAGGATCCTCATAACATTTCACTGGGAATAGGTTCAGTGTGGCCTAGTGGGAAGAGCACTGGAGTGGGACTTGTGAGACTTGGGTTCTCTCCCTCATTCTCCTGCTGGGTGACCTGGGGCAAGTCCATGTCCCAGCTCTGTGCCTCAGTTTCCCCATCTGTAAAATGCTTTGAGATCTACTGATGAAAAGTGCTATATGAGAGCTAAGTATTTATTACCAGAGATGGCTGGGGAATTTGGAGCTAGGTGTCTGTTTCATCTGCGATTGGCCGCCAAAGATGTATCAATAGATAGTGTCTCAGATTGAAACAGAATACAAGCTTTATGGTAGAGGTCTGGTTTGGTAAGGTCTGGGTCTGGTGACTTGGGTATGTATGACATGCTGGGGTATATCATAGCATGCTCTGGATATAACAATATGGCAGGGGTATGGTATGGTTTGAGGTAGCATGATACGTAGTGAAGATGAGTGAATAATTTGCCCTAAATAGTTTATTCCTCCAGTTTCCTCTTTTTCTGCTCCCAAGCAGCTGACAAAAGTCTTAGATATACCATTATTTCAAATGCTTAATGAAATATGCCGTGATATTTTTTTCTTTGTGGGGCTAGATCATGCTCCTCTAGGCACAACCCAGGATGAGGAGCCTCACCACACCTGGAGGAGCACCAGGAGTTCAGTCTTCTCCCCCTATGGGACAGTCCTGCCCTGCTGGAATGACGCCGTGCCTGAAGCAGTCCCCTCATTTCATACCCAGAAATGGGCAGGAACCGCAGAGCTGACTTCCAAGTCCAGCCATTTTCCCAACATTTGGATTGCCCAGATCCAGTGTTTTGGTCAGAATGGTTCTAAAAATAGCCTCCGGCAATGACGTTTGGATCCAAATCCATTAACCCACAAAGACAAGACACATTTGTATGTGTGGTTTGTGTGTGGGCCCATCTCTAACTGCTCCAGATTGGCAGACATTTTTTGCACGAACGCCTTCTCGGACAGCCCATGATTTTGCAAATGCACTGGCAACAGTTGAAGGGTTAAAGAGCCTTTAATGGGCACCCGTTAGGGATTCCCCTTCAGGCCTCAGTCATGGCTTTGCCTTTGGTGAAAGATTTCCTCCCTACAATAGATGACATTTAGGCCATTAGGGGATCCTTTGCGGGAAATACTCCTTATTCCCTTACAGGTGGTCCCCATAATTAGCAATTAAGATAATGCAATATTGAAAATGCAAGACACAAATTTAATTAGTTGTGTTTTATTAGAGTAACTAAGGAGAAGGCCCCCGGACTCCACTGGAGGAGAGAGATCAATACAGAACATCTATTTTCACTAGAAAACAATTGCAGCTGATGGCTGTCCATGGAGCGCAGTGTGGCATGATGGAGTAGCTCTCCACTGCAAACCATTCCTAAGAGAGAAGGGGAAGGGTTCTTGCATGGGGCCTGGTAAATGAATGATCAATATCTCCAGGGAGTCTCTGTGTAATCTCAGTTAGTGTTACAGAGCAGCTAATAGGAGCTGACACATAGCTATAGGGAGATGGCTTCCATAGCTCAATTAACTAATTATCTTTAAAGTCGTTCTGACTCAGATGGGAAATAATGGCCAAGGAGCTTTGCTTTTTAATTTAGTTTCCTTTTTTGTTTGTTGCTGGCAACTCTCTTTCCATTGCTAGAGCTGCATCACAGACTCTTAACCTGAGTTTCTGGTCCACATACACCCCGTGTGCACCGACCAAACAAAAATACACACAGACATAACCATATGTGAACGTGCCTGGGGAAAATGTATGCACAATCCAAGCAACGTTACCATGTTTGCATACACACAATTGCATTGTGTACACACAACGGGTATACACACAAGCAGACAGTTAATTTCCTCCATCCTGGATTTACTGGCATATCTACTTGCGTTTCTCATTTTCCAGAGAATCTCTCCTTGCACGCTTCAGGCCTGTCTTCACTACAGCATTAGCTAGGGCAAAACTCAAATGCTGCCCCTAACCCAACTCCCATCCACACACACAGATCTCTAGCTTGAGCTAAGGTGGCTTTAAAATTGAGCCAGCTGACCTGTCAGGTACGACTACACTGCATTGGGAGCGAGTCTTCCATAGGGTGACCAGATGTCCCGATTTTATAGGGACAATCCTGATATTTGGGGCTTTTTCTTATATAGACTCCTATTACCCCCACCCCCTGTCCTGATTTTTCACACTTGCATCTGGTCAGCCTAGTCTCCCAGCCAGGCTCCGTTAGCACACTAATAGAGTAATGGGGATGTTGTGCCGGAGTTGTTACATACTTTTAGCACGCTAGCTTGAGCCCCACTTGCACGTGTCCATCTCCCCAGGCGGGAAGGCTTGTTCCCAGCTGCAGTGTAGACATACCCTCCGAGGGAATGGCTTGAAATCGACACTCGAGTTAGCCCAGGCAGTGGGGATGCCGCGACAGGCAACAGCTAGAGATAGCACCACTCATCAGCTGTGAATCTGATCACTTGACAAATCCAGTCAGTCTGTGTCGCTCAGGTGTTGGTGTGCAGTGTGGCAGAGCAGGGATAGCTCCAGTGGAGTAACTCCAGTGGGGTAACATGAGCTAACTGTTGTAGAGGACACAGGTGTATGCTTAGGGAGGGGAGGACTGTGGATGTGGGTTGTGGAAGAAGGTAACTCCTCTTTTTACTCTTCCAGTAGCCCCTCAGGGATCCCTTTTGCCCCACTGTGGACAAACTGTCGTCACAGTCACTTTTATCAAGGTAGTGCACCTGATTCCTCACTCTCGGGACTTGTCTATACACACAACTATGCACCAGTTTCACTGTAATCTCTTCTTCTTTTTTTTTTAAACTATCTCATCCTCCTCTTGTGAGGACACACTTAAATTGTTTGGCAACTAGCATCTATCAATTTATATGAAACAATAGACGGCAGGTGGCATATCTTTGTGTGGCTCATTAGAGCGATTAAAATATAACCCTTGGGCCAAGAGTTTACAATCTACGTGCATTTACCTTTAAGCCTGTTCTGTAATTATCATGTTGTTCTCTGTATTGCAATAGCATCTAAAAGCCCCAGCTGAGATCAGGGCCCCGTTGTGGTAGGGGCAGTACACACACATAGTAAGATCAAGTTCCTGCATACAAGAGCTTACAATTTAATGAAATCGACAAGACAAACAACAACCAAGAGGAAAGACATCCTATCACCCTCTTTAACAGATGAGGAAAAGAGGAGGCTGAGGTGAGGTGCCCAGAGCTAGCAACTGAATCCATGTTTTTTGAATTGCAGTCAGCTGCCTTAACCACAAATCTGTTCCTCTCCTCGCTTCAGCCACCGACCTCAGTCAAGACAAAGGAGTAACAGACTGGCGGGCTGCTGCCTATGGCAAAAATTAGTGATTCAACGGCGCTCGCCTTGTGCTCTCTCCGAGACAAGAACTTGAATCAAAAATGCCTGGGCCTGAACTAAGATCGAACTTTTAAAAACAAATGATGAAGATAAAATGCAAAATCGCCATCATTTCTCAGCTCTGGCTGCTTCCGCCGACTAAGCCAATACCGTTTCAGCCTTTACAGGGGGAAAAAACAAAAGCACAGAGCAATCCAATAGCACAAAGGGAAATAAATACACAGGGACCCCAAACTCATCTCAGCCTAGTGGGAGCAAAGCCTTATGCGATATTTAATGTTTTCCAGGAAGATTCTTATATAAAAATCACTCAGGCTTTGATAAGATCACAGCAAGAGGACAGGAGGAAATTGCAGTTTGGCCCAATGCTTGATCTTACTCTGCTGAACTTGCTGTATCTGAGACATTAGAGCCCAGCCTTAATGGCACCGTATTAAGCTGAGACAATGCAGCCCTGTGACCTTGCGATGCTTGATGGCCATATGTGCTATTTTAATGAAAAATTGGGACTTAAGTAAATGGCCACCTATCGGCAGAAGCCTGTTAACAGGATTTCTCTCCTAGTGAAACCTCAATTGTGGGGGAGGGTGGAGAAAATTGGTATGTAGCAGCCATCATCTTCCCTCTGTGAATGACCCTCTGCTAATGCTAGCCTGGCCTATCACGCCGGCAGAACCCAAATCTAATAGCTCTTTAATCACAGTGGAAGGAGTGTGTCCAATTACAACAGGGGACTGGGAATCAGAACACCTGGATTCTGCCTCTGGCTTTGCCTGACTGGCTTGCCATGTATGAACTTGGGAAAACTGCCTCTGTTTTACCCTTCTTAAAATGGGCTGAAGGTTACAGAGCTTAATAAATTACTGTATGTGAAGCACTTTAAGATCTTTGCACGAAGGGCACTAATAGAAATGCAAAAGCAGCAGAGTCCTGTGGTACCTTATAGACTAACAGACGTATTGGAACATGAGCTTTCGTGGGTGAATACCCACTCCGTCGGAAATGCAAAGCATTGTGGGCCTGATTTGCGCAGTTCCCGTTGACTTCAGTCAGAGCGGTGGGTGCGGGGCACCTTTGATAGAGAAGTACTGTGATTATTTACTATCCTCAATGGAAGCCACTGTTAACCATGCACTGGATAGAGGTTCCCCTCTTCTACCCCCATAAAATCTCACTCTAGGACCAACATTTCTCTTGGGCGGCTAGCAAGCTCCCTTAGCTTAGAATCCAGCCTCCTTTTTGCGTGATCTCACGCAGCTACCCCTTCCAGACATACACACTGTTTTCCTCCACCAACAAATTGAAGCTGTAAATATTGATATCTTTTCCTTCCAAGGCTCTTTAAATGCCCTCTGATACTTAAAAACTATTAAGTGCACCCATCATTACTAACCTGTGAAGTAAATGTATCCTAATGGGCAGGCAAGCTACACTCACTCCAACAAATCATTTCTAATGAATAGCACCTGGCACATGCATCACGTTTAAATGCCAAAGGAAATCCATCTGTGTTAGCCAGTGAAAAGAGACAGGCATGTCTCCCTTGCTTTCTTTCCAAGGTATGGAAGGGGTTTGGCTGGTAACACTTAAGTGTGACTGTTTTCAATCTGTTCCCATTCCTGCAGTCAGGAGTCTTCAAGGAAGATTTCCCAACAGCCGGGCTGCTCCCAGCATACAATGGAGAAGGGTGTCTCTGAGCTGTATGAAAGGCTTTAAATGGAAACCAGCATTTCTCTTTGCGCGCACACAATGCTTTTCTGACCCCAGGCTGACCTCACCCTCGAATCTGGGGTTCACAGCCCCAGCCTTGAACCCAGCTCTGTTTTTTCACGTTTGGCCTTTCTATTTCCTGAGGTCAGGCAGCCCACTGCTCCATTAGCATTAGGCAACTCGGCGTTCATTTGCCAAAACTGACATCCTGGGAAAGTCCTGATGAATTTATGAATTAGAGGCTACGAATGCCAGTAAAAGAATTCAAGTTTGGTTGGGTTCTTTTCGTTTGCAGGAAATCAACTGGGATGCTGCTTTTTCTGTAAAACACAATTGGCTTCGAAACCTGCTAAAACTGCTTTGGCAGCACATTTATTTTAAGGAAAACCAAAAGGTTTTAAAAGAAAGGCAAAAAAGAAGGGAAGGAAAGGACTGAGAGAGACCTGGGTAGAATATCTTTAGGCGAAGTTCCCTTGAGGTGAAGTAGACTCACTTTTTGGAATTAGCAATTGCAACATCTAAGCGTAAGGTAAAATTTATACCCAATAAATCATGTGTCAAATGCCCACACGGAGAGGTCATTAAACAGATGTATGAGCCGAGAGGCAAAGCCCATCTATTTAGAAAGCTGCTCCAAGTGTCAGCATCTCTCCAGAGCGCTCAGGGCAAGGTAGCTAACAAACGTCGAAGAATATTTCCTTCCCGGTGTGCCTTTTGGGGGGTGCTTTACTTTGAACAACTCTTTCCCGGATCAACTCCACTCGATAGGGAAGATGTGAAATGAGCGAGCATCCAAAGAATTGGGAAACATGGCCAGAGGGATTGATGGATGAAGGTGCGTCTGTGATTAATAATCAAACCCAGAGCTTTTACTGGGAGTCATGTGGAAAATGTGGCTTTGGAAACATCTGACTAGATCCCAAACAAGTGATTTTTCTTTCTTTGTTTTCTTTTCTCCACCCCGCTCTCCGGCCCCACTGCTTACCCTCACCCCTGCTTTGCTTTTCTTGTCTGGATTCACTAATTAAAATCTCTTATTATCTTTACCTGCTCCGAGGGGCAGCTCTAAGGCTCCTGTTCTCCTTTGATTTATGTCTTGTGTACCTCAGGCTTCAGTGGAAAAATAAGTGACCAAACAATAAAAGGACACCAAATAGCTCCTCATTCAAATACCGTGGTGTCCAATCTATTGTTCTCCCTAGGAACTGCTGAAACCATCCGGTTAAATGTCCCACTACTGGGAACTGAGATGCCCTGGTGTAAAAGCAAGTGGGGAAAATAACGAGAAAAACTGAGCTTGCCCAAAGGCCACAATCATTCTATGACCAGGTGAATTAATTGGGGTGAATTGAGCCTCATGCCTCAGCTGATGGGTGCAGGGAGTTGGAAGGATGTTTCTCTCTTATTGCATAATTAGTCAGGTTCATTATGAGAGGTTTTCGCTTGCCTCTGGAGCATCAAGGAACTGGGAACGGGTAGGAACCTAGGCCTGAAGGCCCACTGATATCCTCTGGAATGGCAAGTCTTGTATTCCAATGTTTGAGCTCTGCATTGCCACACGGTTTGATTCCTAGTCTCGACCTTGTTGCTTCATGGGGAATTTGGTTGGATTCCTGGTCCGGAATCCCTTTTGCTCCCTGGGGCTGTCGTAGCTGGAGGGGAGTCAGTGCAGAGTGCCACCTTAGGAAGGCAGAGAAAAGACCTCACCTTGATCCGGTGTCACTCCTCTGACTGACGTAAGAGAGAATGATACAACACTCCCAACTACCTCTGTTAGTCTATAAGGTCCTACAGGATTCTCTGCTGCTTTTACAGATCCAGACTAACACGGCTACCCCTCTGATACTTGACACCATGCAAGGCACTGCATTTAGCCGTATGGAGTGGAAATCTATCAACCTCATGAAGAAACTTGATCTCTAGCTTGCTTGCTAACATATATATACCTGCCCCTGGAAATTTCCACTACATGCATCTGACGAAGTGGGTATTCACCCACGAAAGCTCATGCTCCAAAACCTCTGTAGTCTATAAGGTGCCACAGGATTCTCTGCTACTTTTACAGATCCAGACTAACACGGCTACCCCTCTGATACTTAACACTCCCAAGTATGTCCTCCCAGCCAGCTCTCCTTGGCTGGAAGTATTTAGCTGTCCTGAAGATCCCTTGAAGGTGGGAAGAATGACTTTTAAAACTGAGAGTAGAGTAAGGGAATCGTCAGAGCCCCACCAGGGAAGCAAAGAACGCTCCCTAATTATACATCATCTCTGCTTTTAAGTCTTTCAAAAATGCTGCGTTGGATACAAAGTTGCCATCAGGTATCTTTCACCTGCTGGCTAGTGCTTACTTAGCAGGTTATCATAGTGAGTCTCGCAACTACAGCTGTGCAAATCACTGATTTTTTTATTTTTTATTTTGATGGCTCTTCAGAAGAACAATAATAATAATTAATACAACAACTAGTTGTGAGTCAGTATGACACGAAAGCTTTTTGAAATTTTTGTTGAAAAAAGAAGTTGACAAAATAATTAGTTTCAGCTGGAACACAATGTTTCATTTGACCCAGAATAAATGTTTGAGGGTTTTTTTGAGCATTTAGAAACTTTTATTGAAATTGAAGTAAGTTTCAAAATGAAAAATTGTGTCAAAACAAAATATTTCATTTTTTTCCACAATTGGTTTTTTTGGGGTGGGGAAGCAGGAGTCAACCAGAATAATTCAGCAAAATCAACACCAATTCACAAAACATTTTGGTCAACCTGCATCTGGATTTTTCAGGAAAAAAAGGTTTGAACAAAAAATTTCACCCACTCTCTCTGCATCATTGCAACAACTGTTGTTTCTCAAGGCTGGGCCATCCAATTCCTTCAGGGCACCAGTTTGCTTGACAGCAAAACTTGCTGGAGTCTTCTCTTTCCAGCTCTTTTTCTTAATCAGTTTGAATAAACCCTTCTGGCTAGTGAGGAAAGCCCCTGTCTCCCACCTGGAATGTGAGAGTTCCCGTTATCTCCTATGGTGGCTCAAAATTTTGCTATTGCCCTGTCTCACTGGCTTATTACAATGGCTGCAAATAGCTCTATGGCCTTATCTGTTGGGAAATGGAAGACGTTCCACCCTTTGGAAGAGCCTGTGTCATTCATGGGGGCTTTTACTAGCCCCAGGATTGTGCTATAAGCTCTGTTAGGTGACACTACAGCACCAAAGGACAAATTCTGAAGTCTCTGTGCAGGCAAAAGTCTCTATTGACTCCAAAGTCTTGAGTAATGACCATAGGATCAGATCCTACAATGGGATTGGGCCCTTTCAGTTTATCTGCATTATTCATTAGTGCTGGACAGAAACAAAGCTACACTGCCTTTGATTTCTCACCCTACCATTCCCCTGACACTGGGGTGGCTAGTGAACGGTTTGTCATTAATACTGGCGTGGGAAGAATGCATTGTTTAACATGTGATCATTGAAAAAGGAATGTTTTTGTTGCCAAGGGACTATTTTTAATTGTAATGTAGATCCAGTTAGGACAATGACATAGCCGCTGTGTGAGAATAACAGGCTGTTTTTAGAATAAACTGGATTACTAAACCTTAAAGAGAAACCCTTGGACATATTCTATTCCCAGGTATCCATGTGCAACCATCCTGAAATGTACCGGTGTCATCAAGTGAAATTTGGCCCTGTATCTGGATGCATACTAGGACATTGGAAGTATGTCATTCTAAAGCAATATTTGGAAAAGATGTGATCTAGTGGTCAGAAGACAGGGCTGGGAAAACTCCTGAAGTCTCATCCTGGCAGTGACGCTGACACCTTTGAGATAGTTGCTTCACCTCTCTAAAGGGGAGATCGTATGGATTTAATAACGTAAAATCCATGTCCAACTATGCTGCACATCATGGCCATTAGGGGTCGGTGATGTTTTGTGGCCTGCAATGTGCAGGAGGTCAGGCTAGATAATCACGATGGTCCCTCCTGACCTAAACGTCTATGAACTTATGCAGGGCTACAGTGCACATCCTCGTCTTCCATAAACACAGGGTATTACCTCTTGAACTAGTGGAGGATCTCTGTTAGCAGAAGGGGACCTATAACACACAGTTGAGCAATTCTGATTCCATCCAGTAGAGGGCAGCAGCATGCGAGCCAATCCATCACAGTGTTATTTAGTGATGATAAATTGAATTTGAATGATGTGTGTTCATTTACCTACTAGGGGACAATAATCCCCTCCACTAGAGAAAGTACTGGGTGAAATCCTTTGGCCTGTGTTGCACTGAAGAGATAATGCTGGCCCCATCTGGCCTTTAAAGCCTAGGAATTGTCTTCCATTGACTCCTGCAAGTGGGTAGATTATTTGTGACAGGGAAGTTAAGGGATTCTTGTTTATACATCTCCGGCCATGATCCAGCGGATTACACCTATGGCATCAGAGGAAATGACAGAGTTTTATATAGAGTATACATTCCACGTACTGTATGGCCTACAAATATGGGGCGGGGGACATATTTGGCACCACATATTCCTGTTCGTGATGTAATCTTCGGGAAGTTACTTAGCAACCATGGAAAATGTTTCGGAGATTTTAATTTTTCAGGATGGTATATTTATGCAGTTCAGCTAATTAGCTTGCTGGCAAGTCCGCGGCAATGATCTCATTTTCTTCATCATTATTTTATGTGAATTGGGCTTTTAGCACTAAAGAGACCACAAAGATTTAATTCAAAAAATGTGATCGCTTTACGTTTCCAGGGTATCGTTAACATGGCATCTACACAAATAACCATAGTAACAAACTGGTAATTAGTACAGATATGGCACTGATTATTAATACAGAAACAGGGTAAGTTCCAAATCAACACAGATAACGGTATATTATTACCATGGTAATTACCTACAGCAACACACACAAATTGAACTAAATGGCCAATTGAACTAGAGTGAATGGCTTTTTATTCCAGTCCCTAAATAATGTGCATTCTTGGCTGAATAGTTCAAGGTAAATAAAACTGTTTTTAATTTATTGCCAACTTCTTTTTTGGAGGGGGGCCAGGAACGCTAATTTAACTTTTAGCTAACTGTAATATAATTACCATATAGGTTCCACAGTGTGAGCTGTGCTCAACTCTTCTGAAAGGACAAAAAGGATAAAAGTTATTAGTTTTCCAGTTTAGCAGCAGGTTCACTTCTGTCATTCCAGCCATGAAGTAATGTTGAACATTTTAAAGGGACAATGCCAAGTAATTTAGGCCCTAAATTCAGTCTGGTTTTTTTTTTGTTTGTTTTTTTAAATAAAGAAGAGGGAGAAATTGTGTTTGGAGGGAGATTGAAAAAAGTATAAAACATGAATAAAAAAGCCATTGCTGTTGTGTTAAAATCAATAAAACAGGATCTTTATTAACTGAACCATTCCCAGTTTTGGACACCAGTGCGAAAGTATTGCACTAGTGCATTTGAAATAGGAAGTGAAATAGACTTTAAACAAAAAGTGAAACTGATCAGTCTAGTGACTTGGTCAAGTGAAGTGCAAAAAGTAAGTAAACTGCATAAAATTATATATAATTTTTAAGTTCATTCCGTTTTAATAGGGTGTTACGTTATATTCCGTTTCAGGTCACAATCAAAATAAAATTCAGTGGCCTATCTTTGTGGGATGAGGGTAAAACTGAAACAATAAATAAATTAAAAATTTGAACCCTCACCATAGAACCCCAGCACAGGTCTCACTGGCCAGTCTTTGCTCGGGTATAGTCCAGGATTGAAATAGCAGGCGTGTTGATGTTCAGGACAATTGCTTGGCTGGCAGGACGGGGGAACGCTACTGATTATTATACAGAATGCATTCATACTGTTACCGTGTCCTTCTCACCCATTCCCAAGCCTTGTGTCTGTTTCTTCCATCCATTGTGTCTTGTCATAACTCTAGACTATGAGCTCTGTGGCAGAAGGAATGTCTTTTTGACCTGAAGGAGAGCTCTGTGGAGCTCAAAAGTTTCTCTTTCGCCAACAGAAGTTGGTTCAATAAAAGATATTCCCTTACTCACCTTGTCATCTTTTTGCTTGCATCTAGAACAATGTGGCCCTGAGAAGGCCTCTAGGTTTTATCATCATGTAAATGATAAGAATTGTTCTTTAGATTATAAACTCTTCAGGGCAAGGACTTCTCTTTTGCTGTGTGTATGTACAGCCCCTAGCGCTATGGAGCCCTGATCTTTATGCAAAAAATAATCAAAATAACTCTTGTCAGGTTGGAAAGGTCACAGCGTCCCTCAGGAAACTTGCTGGCACTAGCAGAGTCGCATGGGGAGGTGCCGGGGGGGAGGGGAATGCACGCCTTTTACCTGCTATATGTCTCCAGTGCTACTGCTTTCTCACTTTCATGAGAAGTACAGTCACTTTTCAGAGGCAACAAATACCCAGCCAGGTTCTCAGCTCGGGTAAATCTAGCAAATGCTCGCTGAGAACCTGGCCCACATACTTTAGAGATCAGTCCTGCAGCCTTTACTCATGCAAGTCATCTCACTAAATGGAGCTGAGGCTGCTCTCAAACCACTGGTGTACATGAAAGCAGAATCTCAACTCGGATGAGACTCCTCCCAGCAGACGGAACTATTAGTACGAATAAGGAATGCCAGGCAGGGTAGGAACAACGCAGCAGAAGAGTGCTTTAGAAAGGAGAGCACGTCTGTTGTTGTACAAGGCAATGCTGGCCATGCAAAATAACCTCCTATCTTGTTTGTCGTGCCCTGCTATTTTTAGTTCTTATTTTATGGCTTGAAGACCTGTTGCCACTAGCGATGCAGTTAACACATCCAAGTCCTAATTCCTTTTAATAAAAAAATGGGCAGCAAATAATTCTGCTGGGGATTTTTTACACGAGTAAAGTCCTACAGATTAACATCAAGGTGGTTAAAAATAAAAACCATACACATACACACGCACAAGCTTTTATCTTAAACAGAACAACATTTATGGACAGATTTTTCCAACCAGTTTTGTACCTGGCCTTTTGTAAATTTTGGGCCTGCAGATTTGCACACGTAATCATTTGTGCACCCAAATTGCAATAACTAGCTGGCTAGTACACTAAATGCATGAACAGTGGTCTTCACGCTCACATGCTGTGTGTGCCCACACATGGGGTTCTGTGGGTGAAAATGTCAAGGTGTCTGTTAAAGTTTGCCTCTTAAAAATTATTATTCTGGGTTCTTTCGGTTTTATATTATAGTCTCCTGATTCTTCCTTCTGGAAGGCATTTCTTAAATATTTTTTTTGACAGAAAAACATAAGAATGGCCCTACTGAATCAGACCAATGGTCCATCTAGCCCAGTATCCTGTCTTCCAACTAGCCCGTCCCAGATGCTTCAGACCAGGGACCCTCTGAACAAATTTCTTGGCACGGACCAAGTGGCTTTGTTCCCACTAAATGAAATGACCAAAGTTTCCTCTGTATAATAATGAGGGAGAAGTGCAGAAGTTTTTTGTTGTTTTCCTGCCAGGGACAGAATAAAGATTGCACAGTTATTCATAGCAATTTTTCCCACTTTTCTCTAGATGAGCATTAGTATTTCAACTGCCTGTTGGTAATTCAGACACGACGGCTTCTCGAGCCAATTAAGCAGTGCAGCAAAGTGTATATTGTGTTTCTGTGATAGGGACAAATGGCACACCAGGGACTATGGTGAAGTATGACTTTAGTTGCTAGCTCAGTGACCACAGAGGGCATAATCATTCCTTTTCAGCCTCACTGGGATTAGATAGATACACAGATAGACCTTTATGTGAGACCAGACAGACAGACAGACCCTACTGCACAAAAATATTATGCTTTTTATTACTTTAATAAAACCCAACAAGTCTTTAAACGGCCTTGGTTCTTTATTAGTAAGTTTCCATTTGGCACACAGGAGAAACTGTTCTTTTATCAGGGCCGTCTTTTATCATGCGTTACCTTTTGATTTGCAGGAAAATTGTTATTTTAGCAGGCAAGCATTTAAATATGTCTCGCTGTATTTGGTTTGGCTCTGGGAGCATGGAAAATCTATTCCTTTAACAAGCATTCATTTAACATGGGTTTCAATAAAGCCAAATTGTCTGCAACTCAATTTTATGCAATCCCATCTGTATTCTCTATACAGCTCTTTCCAAATCCCAAACCCACCTAATATTGTTCCAGTGCTTTCTGGCTGGCCTGCCAGGCCAGAATTGTATGTGACTCCTTTTAGCATGCAACAGAAGTAGCAATACTTTCATTGCCATACAGTGCTGTCTGCTGAGGCCTTTCCACCCCATCCCTTCACTCCTGCTGCCTGACTCACATAGCTGATGCCACTTGAAATTAACCAGCATTAGGGCTTGCTTCTGCAGCCCTCTGCCCACACAGCTGCAGCCAATCATTACCTGGATACAAACGAAGCCTTTTTAATGCTTGTTTGATGCTCAGTTTGTTGTTTCTTTCCCATTCATGTGCTAATAACATGAATCGGGGAGCAGGAGGTCATTACTTTGTGCTCCTTTAGTACCGTGCTGTGTGTCTCACCTCTTTAGAGCAGTTCTGCTTTTTTTTCTTTGACAACTCTCTGAAGCACACGCCCATCTGGTGCAAATACGAGTGCAAAGTATTATCTTTCTGGTTATAACGCTGCTACAGAGAATGGTTGTTCATTAGTGCTTAAGAATCTATTGTTATAATTAATTATGAATGTGTGTTATTTATTAGGTGACTGTTATTAAGTAATTTTATCAGTAACGGTTGATGGAAACAAGTGATGGTCAGTGGAGTGAGGGAATGGAGAATCTTCAGCAGGTGTGATCCCTGCTCAGTTGGAATGGCGCACCTTACACTAGGAGATAAACAGCCATTTTCATTACGGCAGAAGAACTGCCCCCTTTTAAGCACTACTTTGAGGGTTTACTTCAAATGTAAGTGATGCATGGGGCTGGCCCCTCTGCAAAGAGGTACATTTAATCCTGACTGCTCATAGGGCTGATTCTCTTTCATTCAGTAGTGTTGATCTCGTCAGTTGCATTTAGGGTGACCAGACAGCAAGTGTGAAAAATCGGAATGGGGGTGGGGGGTAATAGGAGCCTATATAAGAAAAAGACCCAAAAATTGGGACCGTCCCTATGAAATCGGGACACCTGGTCACCCTAGTTGCATTCCCAATTCTAATGTTGCTTGGCTGGGAGTCGCAACCGTCTGGTTGGGCTGAGCATGAGTTTCACCAGCTATGTGCTGCAGCTTGGGTCAGAGAGACTTGGAAAGCCAAAAACACCTAGAGAGACAATGGATACAAACTCAAACAAACCAAGAGTGATCAACCATGGGCAGATCCTCCCAAAATCCTCCAGCAAGCGCTGGGGACCATCATCATTACTACCAGAATTCTTACCTTAAAGGTCTTCAGGGACCAGCCTGAAAAGTGCAGGGGGGATATTGGTGCTGTAAGTAGGAGTGATGGAAGGGGGTCGCTTTAAGATTATGATGCTCATTGGCTTCCCAGCTATGAGGCCAAGCTCAGTTTATGTTCCATGAGGTCTCAAACACAGGTCAAGTTAAAACCCCATCCAACCATCTTTGTGGTTTGAGCTGAATATTTCAGACCGCTCCAACAGTAACACACGGCGGTCAGACCGGTGAATCTCAGCTACAAGGACAGGAATTGCAGATTTGCACTCTGAGCTGTGTGTTCTGATATTTTCTAGCATTGGCTGTGGATTATAAAGCAGATCTTGGCCCAGATTCTCAGCTGGCTTCAATGATGCTATGCAGCTCCTGCTTAGCATATAGGCAACATGCCTCAGATGGCACATGACCAGGATCCTTTGCCGAATTTGATCCCCTGGTTGGATCAGTCACTTTCCCACCATGGGCCGGGTACTGATGGGGGAGTGCGACAGGAACACTGATACATGCCTGCCGGTGCTATGCTGATTTGCACCTACCAAGAGGTTGGTCCCTGATCTAGCCAGGAAGAATGAGAATGGTATCTGGGCGTGTGTGCACATGCACACAGACTCATGGGAGCTGGAGAGGTGAAGATCTGAACAGATTCAGGAATCGGGAGCTTTCTGCGCTGTCTGTGCTATTTTGTTATTTTAAATTCCAGATGGGCTGCATTCCATGGTCCAATCTGTTCATTAAATCTACACAATACCCAGCTACTCGGGGGTGGGCCTTGCCTGCATTATTGGTTCTCGAAAGACAATAAACCTTGGGATGTAATTGAAAACAAGATAACAAAGGAATTTGTTGTTATTTCTTTTCACTGATGTTGCAGCCTAGATGAGTGAGCATCGATCCTTCCACGCTCTCACTCCATTTCCCTAATTGTTACGAGGATGAAGTCATTTCAAGGTTACCTTGCTCTGAGAGAACGGAGGTACTACAGAAGGGCTGAGTCATTCAGGCCTATACACGGAAAACCAAGAACATGTTAGCTGCAGCTGTGCTGAAATGCAGCCACTGCTAGCAATTTGGGCATCTGTCTGTACCACTTACCAACTCTGTGTCTTTACCAAACTGCAAATTCCATTCTGAATGTGGGGGCAAGTTGACCTCTCTGTTGTGCGTTTTACCTCCATGTTGGACTGAAATTCCAAGGCCTAGAGATACAGTGGTGACAGAGGGTCATTAACTCCAGGTCCTCTCCCTCAAATATAAACATCCTAGAGACAATAGACTGGCTCCCAGCCAGGAAAACTGGTTTGTCAGGGAGAGGATACCTGGCACCAAAGTCATCTGGTAGAGGTCTGGGATCACCAGACGAGGCTGATCTGACAGAAGGAGTGGAAAGGGCAGGAATTAATCTGTTTTGAGGACTTCAGCCATTTTCACCAGCTCAAGCTGAGGGAGCCTGATGAGGCTGAGATGGTCCAGGACTCCCCAGCTAGAGCGAGGGGCATTGCATTCAGGATGTTTGTTTCTATATGATCTGCTCTCCGTGCTTTATCTATTCAGTAAAGAGCAAGGTGTTAGAATCTGTGCACAGTGTCTGCGTGCGTAGGTGTCATCCCCTGGCACGTGGACCCTTGAAGACACAAACCAAAAGGCTCACCCCTTCTGCTGGGATTCTGGGAGAGGTGCTGCTGAAGCACAGTTTCTCTGACCGGGGCAGACAGGGATTGTTTCGCTAAGCGCTGCTGTGTAGAAGCTAATACCCCTGCCGATGGTTTTATACCAGTACTGCCAACATTGGCTCTGCCTGCTGCTCAGATCACATCATTCACCTGACTTCCTCTGCCTATATCCAGATATCAGTTCCTCATTCTCGCCTTTAAGCACAGGCTTCATTGTAGGCACATCCCTAATAACAAAGCAATTAGACCCATGCTTAAATCCCAGCTGAAGTGTTTGCATGCTGTATCAGGATTTCTGGCACCAAACAGCTCCACCCACCCCTTCCTACTTCTCATCTCTCCCTTCCTCCTGCACCCACTCCAGCTAATCAGCCATTAGGCTTTTCTCCTCACCACTCCCATTCTTGACTTTGTACCTCCCTTCATGCTGCCTGCTATGCTTGACTCATCTTCCTCCTTCCACGGCTCCAAATTTCCTCTCCCTCCTCCTTCAAAGCCACTCCCTGCATCTGGCTTCCCATCACTGGTGTCAGATCTCGCTGCCATCCTTTATTTTGTGCATTGCATCCATCCACTGTAAATTATCACCTCCCAGGGCAGAGACGTTCGGCAGCATCCTTAGGCCCAGCTGAAGTCTGCTTTGCACAGGGCCTTCTGCAGAGTCAAGTTAGGGTGACCAGATGTCCTGATTTTATAGGAACAGTCCTGATTTTTGGGTCTTTTTCTTATATAGGCTCCTATTATCCCCCCCCCCCCACACCCCATCTTGATTTTTCACACTTGCTTTTCACCATCCTAAGTCGAGTAAAGGGGGCAGTTTGTTCCTGTATCACAGTCCTGGAGCCAGCAAGTTGTACTTGCCGTTTCTTTTAATCCGGCAAAACTCCTGCTGATTTCAATATTTGCCTCGTTGTTACTGTCTTCGACGACGTTCGGGAAGAACCTTTTCATGTCCTTGACAAAGACATCAGACAATCGCTGCACACACCGTCCCTGGAGATTCCAGCTTTACACACGACCTGGAGTATGCTTGGACAAGAGTTTCACATAGGGCTCTGTAGCTGGGCCTGTACAAAGCGGGTGGTTCTTTACATCACTGAGTCAGCACATTAATTCCAGGATGCTGTAGATCTGGGGCACAAAACTCCACATTACCTTAAAAAACCTTAAGTGACTGACCAAGACTTTTTCCCCCCCGAGCCTCTTTGTTACTGTTTGTTTTGGAGCCAGCGCTGCTGTTGCCATGCGAGCACCTTTTGTTGCTATGGTTTAATTTTTTATTTCTGATTTTTATGTATATGCTGGGAACACGATTGCTGACTTCAGCCTGCCCATTTTGCAGGCCTGATTCTGCCAGGTGATTGTGGCTTCCAAATTTTCACCCCATCTCACCCTCAGCCTCTCTACTTGAATGTGCAAATATGTGCACAAACATCTACCGGCATGCACCTCAGGGAGCTAGGCCTGAATTGCCCAATGTACGTGTGTCTGTTAAGCAAGGGAGATGAGTGTGAAGAATGTAACCCACACACCACCTGGCTGTGATGCTCTGTCCCTTCTAATGGCACTGAGACCACTTAGAGAGAAAAAATGAGTCTGCTCCACAGCCTTAGGTAACAGTCAGTTGGCTTTTAGCTCATGCACTAAGCTCCAGAGGTCCCAGGTTCATAGAATATCAGGGTTGGAAGGGACCTTAAGAGGTCATGTTGTCCAACCCCCTGCTCAAAGCAGGACCAATCCCCAGGCAGATTTTTGCGCTGGTTTCCTAAATGGCCCCCCTCAAGGATTGAGCTCACAATCCTGGGTTTAGCAGGCAAATGCTCTAACCACTGAGCTATCCCTCTCCCCCACATCTTGGCCACTGATGACAAGGATCTAGCAGTGTTACAAACACATACTAGCTGGGCTTCATACCTCCCTGGTTCCCCCGCCTCAATGGGGCACTTTAAGGAGCTCTATCTCACTCAGAGGCTGACTCCCCCTAGGTTTGCGATAATGCTTTTGCTGGCTGTTTACCCACCCCCAGGGTCTGGGGGCAGCAAGGTGTGTTTAGAGAAGGGCCCTTGACTCTGGAATTTGCTCCCACTTGATCCTCCAGAGCCTCAGCTGGGCAGATCTGGGGACTCCTATATAGCATGTCAGTTGACATTACTGTATAATAACTGAAAGCAGAATTGGCCCTTCTGTAGCCTTTTGCAAATTTGGAGGGTACTTATGTCATCACTGGATGAGAAGAGCAGATGCAGGGGAGGGGCTGATCTACGCCAGCTCTTGACAATAGTAGTTTGTTTTCATTTCTATAATAGCCCCTCCACCCCCCCAGACACCACTGAGAGGACAGGAGCAAGGTGAGTTTTTACACAGGCTCACGTGAGTTTTGCACACGCAAACCTCTGTGTGCTCATTTAAAGTGGACACCGCCAATGACAAAGAGGCCTTTTGTGTCTGTGTGAACCTTGGCGCAGTATGAACTCTTTCAATCCATGAGTGTCACAGGTAAGACACGGGAGGTTCTGCTCTACTTGGCACTGATGGCGCCTCAGCTGGAGTCCTGCGTCCAGTTCCGGGCACCACACTGTAGGAAAGAGGTGGAGAAATTGGAGCGCACCCCATGGAGAGCAACAAAATGAAAAGAGATTTGGGAACCATGATCTGTGAGGAAAGGCTGAAAGGACTGGGCAGGTTTTAGTCTAGCAACAGCTGAGAGGAAACGCGATAGCAGTTTTCAAATGGGTAAAATGTTGTTATGAAGAGGATAGTAACCAGTTGTTCCCCATGCCCACTCAAGCACAAGAAATAATTGTCTTAGTAGGTATCATGGAGATTTAGGTTAAATATCAGGAAAAACTTTCTCGAATAGTTAAGCGCTGGACCAGGTTGTCTAAGGGGGTTGTGCAATCCCCATCACTGGAGGATTTTAAGAACAGGTTAAACCAACACCTGTCAGGGACGGGTTAGATGTACTTAATCCTGCCTCAGTGCAGAGGACTGGACTAGATCGGGGTTCTGAAACTTTCTCTTTCTGAGTCCCCTCCCCGCACTCCCAACATACTATAAAAACTCCTTGGCCCACTTGTGCCACAATAATTGGTTTTCTGCATATAAAAGCCAGGGCCGGTGTTGGGGGTTGGCAAGCAGGGCAGTTGCCTGGGGCCCAATGCCAGAGGATCCCCCGTGAAGCTACACAGGTTACGCTTCAGCTTCGGCCCCTGTGGCAGGGCTCGGGGCCCCAGGCTTCGGACCAATGAGGTGGGGCTTCAGCTTTCTGCCCTGGGCCCCAGCGAGTCTAATGCTGGCCCTGCTTGGCAGATCCCCTGAAACCTGCTCGCTGCCCCCAGGGGACCCCGCCCAGACCTCTGGTTGAGAACCACCAGACTAGATGACTTCTTGAGAGCCATATCAGCTCTACTTTTCTATGAAATACAAAAAGTGCCCAATGCTATAGCACCATATCCATTAAGGGGGCAGACGAAGTGTACTTGGCCCTATGTCCCCCAATCATATAACATCAGTTAACTTGCCTGCAGAGTGTACAGCAACTGCCATTACAGGCTTTTCAATTACTACAATCTTCCCCACTGTTGCTGTAGGGAACACCCTGGACTCTGCAGGTAATGTTAATTATTTGCAAACCGCATTGCCACTGGATGGCATTCAAGCAGTGGTTTTCCCACTGACGAAAGGTAACTTGCGCAGATTCCCTTGGCAAACCTGTGCTCCTAGCTGTACGAACAGCAGACAGGAGGCCTCTAGCGAGGGTTATAACTAGGCCTCTGCCAAATTCACGGTTGTGAAAAACATGTCACGGACCATGAAATCTGGTGCCCCCTGTGAAATCTGGCTATTGTATGGGGGTCATGGCATGGCCATCCTTACTTCTGCACTGCCTTCAGAGCTCTGGGTGGCTGGAAAGTCTACTGGCCAGGTACCCAGCAGCAGTGCAGAAGCAAGTGTGGCATGGTCTGGTATTGTCACCCTTACTTCTGTGCTGCTGCTGGCGGCAGCGCTGCCTTCAGAGTTGGGTTCCTGGCCTGCAGCTGCCACTCTCCAGCCACTGAGCTCTGAAGGCAGTGCAGAAATAAGGGTGGCAACACTGCGACCACCCTACAGTAGCCTTGCAAACCCCCCGCCCTGCCCGCCAATGTCCCTCTTTTGAGTCGAGACCCCCATGGTTACAACATGGTGAAATTTAAAATATAAATATCTGAAACTGTGAAATTCAAGATTTTCAAAATGCTATGACCGTGAAATTTACCCAAATGCATTGTGAATTTGGTAGCGCCCTAGCTATACATCAGCAAAAGGTCACACGTGTCCTAGTGCTTCACTGGCCATTATGCAGGAGGCTACTGGGCGGGGGGAAACCTGTTGACCAGCTCAGCTGTCTCCTCCCAGAATTCCAGCAGGGAAAGGATGTATGTGATGATATGCTATCACACAGAGCTATTTAAAATGACTGCAGCTTCTTCAAAAGTCTGAACGCCAGGCTAAACTCCATGCACCACTGTTATTATTAGATGCCTTAAAGTTCTGATCTGTCTGACTGATCAAAGCTGCTCAGCTTTAGAGTTTGGTTCAGCCAATCTCCATTGTTATTTAACAGCTGTTTGTATTATTCCCAGCATCCCTTTTTCCACACCCAATGGCTTCCTGTTAGTCATTAATACAGATGGGAGGGGTGCTTTAGGATTAAGACATGTAACTGAAGCTCAGCAGAGCAGAGTTCAATTCCTGGCTCTACCAGGCCTTTGAGCAAGTCACTTAATTGCTCCATGCCTCAGTTTTCCCATATGTGAAATGAGGATAACAATCCTTCCTTTGCCCTGTGTTGTCTATTTAGATTGTAAGGGCTTTGGAACATAAATAATAAATATTAATGTAGGAATAAGCCATTCCCTTTCTCTAATTAGTTCCGGCTTCCTCTCCATAGGTCACAGAGTGAACGATGCATAGAAAAATATGGCCCCAGTAGCTGTGAACTCCTCAGCTTCTATGCATCAGAGGGGTTTTGGTGACATGATGGATATCACAGAACAATCATTAGAGTCCTGTGATGCATGTCTAGTCCTGTGTTTTGTTATAGGCTGTATTAAGCCCACTGTCCATCCTGGGACTCCAGCGGTGTTTTCACATGCCTCCAGCTAATTTAGTTTCACATATGGTTTTGTCAGTATGTACTGCACCATCCATGGTAGAGTTGCCAACCCTCCAGAATCATCCTGGAGTGTCCAGGAATTAAAGATTAATCTTTAAAGATTATGTCATGTGATGAACCCTCCAGGAATACGTCCAACCAAAATTGGCAGCCCTAATCCGTGTTAGAAATCTGTTTTACAAATCCCAATGGTAGCTGATTTCTGGACTGCTGAAGTGTTCAAATGGGAGGGAAGAAGCAGCTGAATCTGTACACAAGAATACACGGTGGACAGACTACAGGAGGTGGGCTTTTCCTGCTGCTTAACAGTCAGCCAAGCTGCTCCTCAACTCCCAAAATACAATTCCTATGGGCAACCTCACCTCATAGTTTCCAGAATCAATCAGTAGGTGGGACTTTCACTAATCCATGTTGACTTAAAAAGGATACATATTCAGACATCTATAGGAGCTTGGCCAAACAGCCTCTCATCTGGTGGGACGGGACGGCTGATGGAGTGGGCTGTACAGATTTGACTTCTGAATGAGTGGTTCAGATCTCGCCCAACCTGTTAATAACTGAAAGGTGTTACTGTCCAATGGCCCATGTATCAAACGAGCTCAATCCAAGCGCCAACGGGTAAAGTGGTCCACATCAGAGAACACCACCACCACAGCTGTCACCAACTGGTCAGAGCCTCAGCAGAGGAACAAATGGACCAAGGAGACTAAAGTCACCTTTTATCCCCAGACATGGTCCCCCAGGCAAAATTTGGGCAGATTGGGCAGGGCAGAGCCGGAGGGACATAAGCCATGGGGACATAAGCCATTTTAAGTCTGTCTGATGAAATAAAGAGTTTGTTGCTGATCTGCAGCTGGTGTGTTCTTTAGTTAAGTGAGGGTCTAGCTGCATTTCAAACATACCATCCTGTAGTCTATCCATTACCAGACAACACATTTTATTATTCATAGAGATTTATCCTTACTAAACTGGATTCCAAAGACCATCAGACATGATTGATGGAAATAAACATTACTATAATTTATCACCTCCACCACCTTTTTTAAAGTCTCCTTTTGATTTTTTCCAAACCCACTGGTATGAACTGGCAAGATTTTCGGGCAGTTAAGAAAAAAGATTAAAGACTAGATGCTCCACCTATTTACACCAGCTGAGGATCTGTCACTAAAACATATCACTGCTTGCAGCAGTATTGCCAGCCATGATTTAAAAATCAAAGAATTGCAAGATTAGCCTAAAAACCATGAGATTTAAAGGAGAAAATATCCAGTAGCGTTGGGGTTCTTTATGTTTACCTTCCAGTGTAGGAGCTTTAAGGAGTTCAGATTGTCAAGCTTTTCTCAACACTCATGAGACTTTGAAGCTTCCTTCTTGTTTTTGAATGAAAGCTGAGTCTTACATAATCAAATGACTCCAGAACCTGGGGCTTTAAGAGCAACCCTAAATATCTCAAGACTCGCAAGTGCTGGCAATGCTGTTGCAGTGTTCTTTGTTCTTCCAAAATGTTGCCTGTTTCCAGAATTTTCATAGCTCTTTAAATATCTGAGGAAAGATTTAGTGCAACATCCTCACCTTTATACACTCCATCTTTAAACCTGTCTCATCCTCCTATCACCCTTTCCCCCTCCCTGCCACATGGGATCAATACAATCACTGATATATTGATCAAAGTCTGAAATCTGGCTTCTGAATTTTGATGAGGGGCAACTTCAGAGAACATCTGACAAGAAAAGAAACTGAAACATTTTTTACGGGTTTTAAAAATTAAACTAGGTCAGAATCATAGAAATGTGGGGCTGGAAGGGACCTTTCAAATCCAGCCTCTGGCACTGAAACAGAGCCTAGTAAACCTAGAACATCTCTGACAGGTGTGTCCAACCATCCACTAGGACAGCGAAGCTGTCAGAAAAGGAAATTAGGTTATTCCAGCTTTGTATGTCTGTTAAGTATGTGTATTAGAGCCATGCGTTTGCATGTCCTTTTAAAGACAGGCTTCCTTTGAGTCCTATAAAAGTTTTTCTTGTCTTTGTATAAATCAGGGATGATCGTTACATTTTGACACCATCACTGGCTTCCCTCTCTATTGAACCTCCCTCAGGTTAGAAGGTGTACATTCCACCTCGACACTCAGGTGGAATGTACAAATTTTCAGTGCAACAGCCTGAGACTTAACTCAAACCTTGTGCTGCTAATGCTTTTCCTGGCGAGCGCCTTGATAGTACATGGGAGGACGGAGATACCACGTCATCCCTGGTGCAACTCTATTGACTGAAGTGGAGTTACACCAGGAACAATATTTGGCCTGGTGCCTTGTGAGGGCTCTACAGGGCTATAAAGCCATTTTTAACTTTGAGCGTTTTGTCCAGGCTGTGTAAAAGGTTTGTTGTCAAGGCTCCAAAGAGGGGGACAATACTGGGCTGATTCAGACTGACAACAGAAGATGGCTGTCCTCTGTTTAACACCTCTCTGTGTGGCTTTCCCTTCCAGCTCAGCTTTGTAAATCTTGTTCGCTTCTCCCGCCCTATTCCTAGGCACAACTCCAGGTCCTGATGTACAAAAATGGAGATAAAAATCACACAGCAGCCTGTGTGTTCACTGCGGGGCTCCCTGAAAACCCAACCAATGGTCCTTTTTTTTTTTTTTTTTTAAGTAGATGAGCTATGTGAGACATATATTCCATGGTGCTTGCTGCTTTCAGTACCGTGTGGTTTAACCATCTGTTGCTGTTGCCGCAGCCTCTCTAGCTGTGAAGAAATAAAACTGGCAAGAGCAGTTCCTACCAATGAGACTGAGGGCTAAGAGCAGCTGGCATGAAAAGGAAGAGGTGGTCTGTGGCATTAGAAAAGCCAGTTCCTGGTTCTGCCACAGACTTCCTATGTGACTGTGGGCAAGTTACTTCAATAATCTGTGCCTCAGTTCCCCGTCTGCACAACTGGGTCAATAAACACTTCCTGTCTTCCCACACTTTGTCTGACTTGTCTATTTAGATTGCAGGCTTTTGGGGGCCGAGATTATTTCTTGCTATGTGTTTTGGACCAGGCCTAGCACGAAGGGGCCCTGATCTCAGTTGAGGATGCTAGGAGCTACTTGCTGCTACTGATAATGGTTTTCTATATAGATTCTCATCCCCAGAGTGGTGGAAGTGCTGTTATCATGTGGCATGGCTGGCAATTCTGTATTGTGCGATCCAGCCCTTTCTGGTATTTACATGTGTCCCAGAATCAAAAGCAAGGAGGGGAGCTTCTGATGCAAGGATTCAAATCCAAACACTGCTCTTGAGTTTTTAAGACATTCGGGGTATATACACACTATAGCTTACATCAGTATAAGTTATGTCACTCAGGGGTGTGAATAAGCCACCATCCGAGGGATGTAAGATACACTGACCTAAGCACCAGTGTGGACAGCTTCTCTTGCCGACATAGCTACTGCCACTTGCGGGGGCTGAAGGAATTAAGTCAACGGGACTGTAGCCATAGTCTCAGTTTTGACATCTTGAGTTTAAACCCCATTTCTAGTTCTGTGAATTGGATGCGGGTTCTTGTGTCAACTTCACATGATCAGTTACAGTACTTTGACTGAAATAAACTCAAACAAGTCCATTCTCTCCCACCCTCCAGACCCGATCACCTTCCCCTTTGCCTGGTGTGTGTGTGTCTCTGTGTGTGTTGAGTTGCCCCTGCTCTTGCTTTTTTGTTTCCCCTTTTAAAACAGCACTAGAGAAAGCGTCAGGCTAGGCAGTTGCTCTACAAGGTAACAAATCTCCGATATTGTTCCCTCTCCTTTATTTACCCTGAGTGCACAGTAGCAATTCAGGCTGGAAAAGTGCCATGTTTTCAGAGGTGTGCAGCCCTGAAAATTGATGTTTGCTTTAATCAATCTCCGAGGAGCCCTTGGGGGCTGTGAGAGGTGTGACACTGGAGATTTGTTCTATTGATTAATTGAACACTGAGATGCAGGGGGAGAATCAAACACTCTGAGTGGATAAAAGCCTGTAGGTGAATAAGGCTATTGTTGGGGTTTGGTTTCGATGTTTTGTTTTTTCCTCTTCTTTTCCTACCTGCAGGGCTGTTAAGAACCAGGATAACATTTCAGATTCTGATATTTCTTTTCCCCACTTCAGCTCCCCTTAATTATAGCAACTCCCATCACGCCCCCCTCCTTCTCTGCCACAAATAAGATTTTCAGTTATTGGATCTGACAGCTCTAATTCCTTAGACATTTTCTCACTCCTTGTTTGTAGAGGGGGGAAGGCAAATATTGCAGGTTTCAAAATCTGAGCACCTTGGAAACTGTAATATGCATCCTCTTCTTGGGAGGGGGGGAGAAATGTTCTGAATGGGGAAATTTGAGGGAAGGTGGGATTTTAGCCAGCATGTGTCTGAAGAGAGTAAAATTTGTCTGAGCTAGTATTTGGTTTGGGCTACTGGAAAATGTTTCCAATTTTAAACTGATCGCATTAGTAAGTGCAGCTGTTGAAAAAACGGTACAAAAAATCATGGGGGGGTTGGTTTTTTTTAATATTTACTTTGTTGTTATTTTTTAATTTCACTGACATGTTTCAACCATTGAAAAAAAGCCGGTCAAATAACCCAAACATGTTTTATGAACATTTTTGGTGGGGTTTTCCCCTCTCCTCAAAAACCAATTTTTTGATATAAAATTTCAGCAAAAATGCCATCTTCTATGATTGTACCACACCAAGCACCAACTTGGTGGGCCTGTGGATGAAATACAAATATTTTCTGTTGCATTTATCTTCCTGGCACGTTGTACATTGAGAGCCCTGTTCTTTTATCAGGGCCTTGCAGGGCTGATCAGCGAAGAAGAATTGTGGTGTAACACAAAGCCAAATCCATCCTTGGTATAATTCCATCTGCTTCTGTGAAGTTACGGCAAAGATGAATTTGGCCTCTGAAGCCTTGCATTAGGCTTCAGGTTTAAATCCAGGCCAGGTGAGTGCTGCCGATGGGAAGATGTCACTGTCTGGCTTCGGTGGCTTTTGTGAAACGAGAGGAGGGGTGTCAGACTCATTCCCATAAGAGAGGTATCCACAGCACTAGAACAGCAGGAGCTGGTGGTCACAGCAGAGAGGTGAAGGACTGAATGGGCAGTGGAACCTTAAAGCATACCAGCGCAGCAAAGTAGAGGACACTGTATATCTATCTGGGGCTAAAGCATTTCAGATCCCTGGGTAGTCTATCCAGCACTTCTACCAGGCACACACATTCACACAAAACATAAGACGCTGGATTCTATCTTGGCTCTTCTAGACAGTACCTGAGCTCCAGCTTCACTCAAAACATTTTCTGTTTGCTGCCTCTTTGGCATTAGTGCACAGAAAATGCACCCTTTGATGCAGGCTGCTTAATGGCAAGTTTCCACATAACACAGACATCATCATAATACAGGAAACCCCCTTTGTGGTGCAAAGCCCCTTTTCTGTGTGTGCCTACTAATGAGCTTTCCATCGTTAGCGCCAGACAGTTTGAATTTCCATTCTCTGCTGCTCTCCTGCACTCAGATTTGCAAGGCTTGGGGATGCTGTCATTCAGCTCCTTAGATGTTACCATTTCCTGTCTCCTCTTGCAGAGCAAAGAACCCAGCGAGGGGCAAAACTTACTGTGGGTGTAGGCAGTCATGATTTCACTGACTGCAATGGTATTGGATCCCTTTATGGCAGTGATTAATCTGGTCTAAGAAGGGGGTGCAGAGTCTTTATGGGCCATGCCTCCTTTCTCTGGAAAAGGAAAGACTAGAGAAGCTACAGCACTGAAGGGAGGAAATCAAAGCTGCTGCTGACGGGTGATAGCTCACCCTGATGTCTGTTTCTCTGACATGGTCATTGAAACAGGTGATGCCACTTAGACGTCTAGATGACATTGGACCAGTACATTAGCATCTTCCGAGCTACCTCTGTACAGGTGCCTACACACTTCTAAGCTCCATTGCTCCTCAGAACGTGTGTATCTGTGGCGAGGAATGAGAACCTAGCACACTTCGTCTTGTCTTTAACCTGCTCATCACCCCACCTCAGGGCTTTGGGTTGCAGCTATCATCCTGCTGGCCAAAGAGAGCAGGACAGATTCCTTTCAGTGTCCCTCAATGCTGCTCCTAAATCAGCTAGATCTGTGGTTCTCAACCTTTTTCTTTCTGAGCCCTTCCCCCATCCCCATGCTATAAAAACTCCACGGCCCACCAGTGCCACAAAAGCTGTTTTTCTGCATATAAAAGCCAGGGTCTGTGTTGGGGGGTAGCAAGCAGGGCAATTGCCTGAGGCCCCATGCCAGAGGGGGCCCCGCAAAGCTACATTGCTCAGGCTCCAGCCCTGGGTAGCAGGGGTCAGCCCCATATGGTGGGCCTTCGGCTTTCTGCCCTGGGCAGCAGCGAGTCTAACAAACACTGGCCCTGCCTGGCGGACCCCTTGAAACCTGCTCACAGTCCCCCAGGGGGCCCAGACCCCAGGTTGAGAACCAGTGAGCTAGATGATCGTTCTGTGATAACATGGAGTACCCCCACTCCTAGGAACAAAGTTGTTCCCAGCTTCCTGGGGAGCAAAAGACCAGGCTCCCACCTAAGGAGAGATCTAGGGAAAACCTTCTTACTTCAGGGCATAAGACAACCACTAACTGCCTCGTGGCCAGACTATTCTATATCTGTTCACTACCCATTTTCTTGAACCATCCTTGGGAGCATATGACATTGGCTATTGTCCGAGACAGGGTCTGGTCCTACCCAGCATGGAAAGCTGGGTATTATGGGAATTCCTGTGGTTCTATGGGAGCTCTAACCAGTATGGCTACACAGCAATACAAGACCCGTGGCACTGAGCTATCTCGGGCTTGCAGCGCTTGGGCTATGGGGCTAAAAACAGCAGGCCAGACATTTGAGTTCGGGCTGGAGCCCGGGGTCTAAGACGTGGCAAGTTGGAAGGGGATCAAACTCACATGGGTAGGAGGTTAAATGATGTTAACAAACCTGCTTCCATGGATGGCCTCAGCCGTGTCTATTTTCTCTCCCATGTCCCTGCTCCAGGTCTTTGCTCACCCTCCCAGCCTCCCTGCCCTGCTCCCTGAAGCAGCCAGCTTCCCTGCCCGTTTTTTAACCTGTGGTGATCCACTAGGCTTGAGGATGAACTTTAAAAAGTAGTTCTTTTTTTTCCCTTCAGCCAGGTCCTACATGCTAAACCAGATGACTTTCCTTGCTGCCCTGCCAGGAGATAACCAGTAGCAGCCTCACCTACTAACCAGGTGCGCTTATTTCAGTGACTTCATTTTTCCAGGCAGACTTTCTATTGTAGTTTTGATGGGTAACCCTGGCATCCCCATCAGCAGTCCTTTTCATGACAAAACAGGTTTGGCCTTCTCAAGGTAACGTGTGAGCTATTCCGGGCCCGTAGTGTCACTGAACTACACATCCTGCTTCGGTGCCTGCTTCTTCTTTCCTTCGGCATCCCCCATAACCTTTGGCCGCCTGTTGTCGCCTACCCTTGCCCCTGGTTCATAAGCTAAACTGGTTCTCCCATCTTCCCCTCCTTGAGGTGTCCAGTTGAGGAAGCCAAGTGCTACAGTGCAGTGACTCCAATCTAGTGAACACGTCACCCGCACCAGAGTTATTGTGATTTAAGTCCAGGCACCTGTATCGTCCACTCCAAAGTGTGAGTGAAAGAACCTGGGTGGAAAAAGGGCACAATGTTCTGTGCATGCCAGGAGAGCGACCCCTCTTATGGTCTCTTAATAAAGGTCTAGTGGTTTGATCTCTTGTCTTCTTTTGTGCTACAAGAAGGGGACATGCCTCTGTTGATACGCTACTCCAGACCCACCAAACAGCCAGGGGGCCCAGCGATGGTGTAGTCCAGCCCCACAGCAAGTGAAAAGGACTCCTTACAAACCACTGTTAGCAGCCATCACTGGATGAAGACACCGAGCCTGAATCTCCCTTCCCGTCAGTGTTACAGTGATATAACTCCATCAGCCCCAGGGGAGTTCCTTCCTCCAGACTTACATCAGGGGGAGTGAAAGAAGAATCAGGCCCATAACATTACTGGGTGTTGTGATTTACTGGTACATGTCCTGGTCTCAACTACGGTGGGTGGGAGGGGAAACTTACATTTTAATAGTATCAACCGCTGCAGTGTGTACGCTCTCCCTTCTATAGTAGCATCGCAGCAGCTTTTACACTGAATTCCTTCCACCCCTGCGAGCAACCTTCACTGAAGGACAGAAGAGAACAAACTGTGACATAAATATACATCCCTCTTCCTCAGCAGAATATGTGAAGTCGGCCGCAGTGGCCCCAAGGTGTAAGATGCTAAAACAACAGTATGGAAGGAAAAGGTTTAACTGGGTTGTGCCACGCCGGATAAATTAGATAATTGGGCAAGAAGATGGTGTAATAAACAGATGATCCATTAGCAGGTTCCTTAAGCAAGGATGAATCTAGCTTATGAGCGGAGGAGAATAACACCTTTTGACTTATTAGCAGCCGACCGACGCATGCATTATTTATAGGTCTCCCAAAAGCGAGCACAAACGAACACATTTTGTTATCGCAGGCCAATCACTGGAAAGCAAAGTCTGCCATAGAGAACTTCCCAACAAACAGCAGCCCTCACTGTCTGAAGAATCCACACTCTTTACACAGTACACAGGGACCAGGAGTGGACTCTTGATGTCTCTAAATGGGAGTATTAAGACGAGTCAAGCCATATTGGTCAGATACGCTCTTCGATGAACGTAGCTGTTCTTTGTCAAATAGTGTAACCAATTAATCAAATTGCACCTGGTATCCAGACAGCTCTGGTTCTTCTATCTGGGTCAGGCCAGTTGATAGCTTGGGTTTTGTATTATTATTTACTAAAGAGAAAAAGGTCGCCCCACTCCCTTTCTTACTAACTTCAGCTTCAAATAAACTATAGGTTTGTGGCCATCGCTTGAGGTTGCTGTCCTCATACATTCATGCAGGAGCATGGCACTTTTGTGTCACAATGAATGGCACTTTGGTTTCATTCTATGAGGTTGGAGACTATATTTGCCCTGAACTGTTGGTCTGGTGAGAGCATCTTCCTATATAAATTCCTCTGAATCACCATTTCTTTTTCTGCCAGAAAGCACTCCTGCTTTGGGAGGGGAATCGGTTTCATGACCTGAGAATGCTTTTCGGTCACTAACGTCTATGGGCCACCCCATCCCTTTTCTAATATGTAAAGGGAGAGGAGCAAATCAAAGGAGAAAGCTGTCTTGGGCCAGCTGTAACAGAAGAGAGATCTATGCTGGAATGCTACCCAGCACTCACTGAAGATGTCTGCCTGCTCCACACCTCTGCTGGTCCTGCATACTGAATGAGTGGGTTTTTCCCATTCTTTGTCCCCTCTCCTTCTTTTTATATGGAAAGAGAGCTGATGAGGCACTGATTCTCTAACCTTGGAATCCTCATCAATGCAGCTGTAACAAACCCAAAAGGATTGGGGATTAAACCCAGGCTTTTCAGCACCCAAAACACAGGCCTCTACTACTTGAGCTAAAGGAGCAACTCCTTTAGCTGGAGTTAAGTAGTAGGGTGTTATAATTGCTGAGCCTACCCTTAGAGGAAAAGACAAGCTCACCCATGCTCAAACAAGTATCGTCGTTCATGAGAATATTTTTTGTTCTTTGTCTATACAACGCCTAGCATAATGGGGTCCTGGTCCAGGACTGGGATGTCAAGGTGCTACAATAATAAACTATCTGAATTCTTATCAAGCACATATTCTGCAAACTTGTGCATCCACATTCTGCCAATTTATGAATAAACTGCTAATTACCCACTTTTCCTGAACACTTCCCTGATTAGAAACGAATCAGCAAAACATGACAACTGGCACAATCGGCTAATCTAGAAAGCTGACCAACTCTATTCTCTGCACTGTCCTGGATCCAACTCTCTCCTGGCTGTACAGGACCTTTTTTTTTTTTTTAATCTGCTCTAAGAATTAGTTCGGAGAAGTTCTCTGGCCTATGTTATACAGGGGTCAGACTAGGTCACTTCTGGCTTTGGAATCTCTGAATCACTAGAACTTTCGTTTTTTTGCACAATCAAGGCAAGATGGGGAATGAGAAAAATCAGTGTAGTTGCCCTGCAAAATCATGTTCTTCTACTTCTAAACAATGGCCCCCATCTTCCAAGGTGACTGGTGAGCTTTGGAGTCTCCATTTTTGACTGCCCAACTAAAAACGCAACAATGGGGCTTGATTTTGCAAGGGCTGGTTCTGAACACTTTCGGAATATCAGGACCCTTTAAGGAATCTCCAGGTAAGGCCCCAAAATTGAAGCATTTGTGTATGTGTAAGAAATCTCCCAAAGTTCGTACCATAATGAGAAACTAGACAAGAAGAATGAGAATCTGTTATTTTGTCTGAAATTCGGAGTGGGTCACCCCTGCTTTTTACTAGCTATGGAAATGAATGGCTATAAACAATGTGCACTTCCAGAGCATGAATTAAACAGCATGTCTGCAATGTGACTGTGTTTTAAGTGATGTTTATTTATCCTTGAGTTGTACAAGCATTTATTAAATTTTAATGTTTATTGTTCCTGGGTAAATGGGAATCCTTTCTCCAACCTAAGCACTAACATCAGAGATAAGCAAATGTTAACGAGAACTCTCCAATGCATGCAGTATCTCAGGAAATCTCCCTGAGCCAGAGCGAGGCAGAGATGATCCACTGGAGGACTACAACATACGAATAAATACTGGAATTAAATAGCTGTTGTGCCTCTGTTGATAGCATCAGAGCTGTTCAACTGTGTGTCATGGGCCTTATATAGCTAACAGAGATTCTCCTTTAGCTAAGGTGGTAGAAGGCTCTGCAACTGGAACCAAGTTTATAATTTATTTATTTTTGGAGATATACCTATCTCCTAGAACTGGAAGAGACCTTGAAAGGTCATTAAGAGTCCAGCCTCAGCCCCCTGCCTTCACTAGCAAGACCATGTACTGATTTTTACCCCAGATCCTTAAGTGGCCCTCTCAAGGATTGAACTCACACCGCTGGGTTTAGCAGGCCAATACTCAAACCACTGAGCTATCCCTCCTCCCACTGCTGAGTTCTAGCCCCACTGAGGCCATAAAGTTCCTAGTAGTCATGGTTCTGCATCATAATGGCTGTGAAGTTCCTAGGGGCTTTCAGATCTGTTATAGTACTTTGCATCTTTCTCCCAAGAATCCCAACGTGCTTTACAAAGGCTAGGGAGGGCCTGCCTCCACTGGGAATTTTACTGTCTTAGCCATGCCTAGTGTAGACAAGCCCTGAGTGGTGTTCTCCTCACTTCACAGATGTGGCAATGGAGGTCCTGAGAAGCTAAGTGGATTGTTCCTGAACCTACAGAGATGCTGTGATGGAGATGGCATTAAAACCCCATCTCCAAATGCCCAGTTTTGTGCTCTGTTTGGCAACCCTGTCCACCTTACACCCAAAAGCTCATTCAGAAGTCAAATCTGTATAGCATCAGATGGACCAAGTTTATATGTGTTTGTGCCTCACTGAATCATAGAATATCAGAGTTGGAAGGGACCTCAGGAGGTATCTAGTCCAACACCCTGCTCAAAGCAGGACCAATCCCCAGACAGATCTTGGAAGGTCAGTCATGTATTTTAGCCCCAAATTTGCCTCTGTTTCATAAACCGACCCCAAATAAGCTTTCTTCTCTAATCAGTTTTCCTTGCATAGCATAGCTAGATCTTTCTCACACATTAGAAGAGCAGTGGCACACATTGTGGATTTGCAGGGCTAAGAGCTTTGCACAGTAGCACGGTGGATTACTGTACTAGATTTCCACCCCTTGGGTTTGCATGCTATAAATTAGGGCTCGGTCTACAGTTAAAAGTTAGATTGACATAGCTAGGGTACTCAGGGGTGTGAAAAACCCCTATGCTGACCTAGCCCCAGTGTAGATGTGGCTTGTAGAGGTAGATTACCTATGGAAAATCAAAACCATTTCTGCCATTGCAGGAAGCCTCTACGCTACGGCGCTACAGTATGATAGCACCCATAGCGCAGACATGGCCTAGGTTGCAAGCAAAATGTGCGGTGTTCTACTTCCTAGTGGGTGCACACCACAAAGACAGCACAAACATGGAACGCCACAGCAGGAAGCGTTAGCCTTTGTTCTGGTGAAGCCTGAGAGCAGAATGAATAGTCAAGGTCCTGAAGATCAGACCTGTCTGAGAGGAAAAGATTGAAACAGAAAGGAAGCTGCAGGTCCACAATGAGATGACGTACCAGAGCTGGGGCCAGGCTATCTGTCAAGGCTGGATTACATTGGGGTGGGGAGCTAACAGGAGGGGTGCTGATGGTTAGAACTATGGGGCAATAGCTGTGTGAAGGGAAACTGCAACTGGATAAGAGCCTACTACTGCTTACAGCTGATGGTTGTCATTCCTTTAGCTCAGGTAGCAAAAGCTCATGCTTTTGATAGTGAAGATCTGTGGTCAAACTCCCCTGGCAGCCCAGGCAGGATGATCATTACATTTATTCTACCGTCAATCTAAAAGCCCAGCTTTATACTGGTGCTAGGAGAGACTGAAATTACTGAATGTCCCAGCATCTCAGGTTCTGACATCAGCCAGAGGGGATGGAATGACCCTTTGCAAGCCTGTAGAACAGCCCCAGAGATCAGATATTATCCTGACCTGAGACAGTACAGCAAAGCCTTAGTAAGGCAAACTTTCTGTGCATTAATGGTGTTCATGCAGCTCACGGCTCCTCTATTTGAAGGTTGGTTCTCTATCATCTACTATGACAAGGAGGTGCACTTCAGTCCAAACACCTAGCAGCTTTTCCAAGGTGCATCGGGAGAGTTTTCTCTGCACTTGGGAAGGGGGAGGCAGTCATAGGAAGAGAAGCTGCTTAGCATGGTTCTCCAAACAGAAAAAGCAGCTGTGTCTTGTAGGAACATTTCCGAACTCATGTTTGTTCCCTCTCTCTCTGGTCTGGGCAGAATGTCAAAGCCTGCTTTGAGCTGGAAATATTTGAAGACCAGCACTCACTAGAGGCTAAAACAATGGCAATGTTTTAGCTACTGAGGCTTTCATAAAAGGGCTTTTGACACAGAAACTGCTTCGGTTTTTTCAAGAAAGGCTTGTGCTAGCTGCCCTGTGTGCGTGTCAATGTGTCTGTGTGTAAAATAGTATCTTGAAGTTCAGTCGGGTGTTTCATCTGAAAGTATTATACAAATGTACAATGGAACTACTGAAATGCAGCCACCTCTGGGAGTACAAGAGAGAAACCACCAATCGTACCCCTGAACAATGGAGGGAGAAGAAATTTTAGATAAGGAGACCGGGGCAAATCCCAGCTTTTAAGTTAAAAAAGTAAGGGCAGGAGAGGGAGAGCGAGGCAGGAGGGTTTAATTCCCATGCAGAGTAGAGACAGCCTCATTTTCAAGGGCTTATCCAAAAGATCAACACATGGCAAACTGTGGAAATCCACCTCTTAGTGTAAGAAGGCCAAAAAGGACACTGCTGGGATTTCAACCTAAGCTCCAGCAGAAAGTCTAGGTGCAAGTGTGTCAAACCTGCTAACGGCCAATCAGCCTTCCTTTAGGATCCACTCAATCCATATTTTCATCTCCCGCTCTCTCTAGCCTGTGATATTCACATACACATTAGGTAAGCGAGGGCAGGTAGCCTGCAGCCAAACCAACACACACTGCGATTTTGTCAGATCTCATATAAACTAAGCAGGTTGGGGGTTGAAAGCTGGGGAAATAACAAGGCCGTAGAATGTGGAGTCTGTGAAAAGGCCTCATGAAGATCCAGGCTGGCTCAAAACAAACTCCTTCGTCGTCTCTCGGAAATCCACGGGCAGCCAGGGCCCGTGTGGAAGCAGTGGACATAAGGGATTGGCTGCAGCCTTGCGCGTGAGCTCCCATTTGCGACAGGCTGCAGGCGTAGCTTCATGCAAAAGGCTTTGCAATCCTCCTACTTGGAGGCAACAAACGGGTGGGGAACCAAGCTGCTGGGCTTACACATAGTCATCAAAGAGAGCAAACACCTAACTTGACTGTCTTGCACTGACCCCCCTGTCCCAGCTAGTGTAGGATTCTTTCCCTCCGGGGGTAAAATTCTGCCTCTGCTGACATCAGAGCAAAACTCCCGTTGATGTCATGGAGCCAGGATTTCTCCCTAGAGCTTTGCTCAGGCTAGTTTACTCCATTTTAATGCCTCAGGATTATTCCAGGCCTTGTCTACCCTGGAGATTAATCTTCATTACTCTCTAGCTGCAGGCAGGTGAACCCCTTAGTGCAGGCAGGTGAACCCTTCAGTGCAGGCAGGTGAAACCAGTCTGGTGTAGATCATCCCTTCTAGAAACTGGGGTGGGCTGTACCTCTGCAAACACTGGCTCACTAGCAGCCTACCCTGCTGATGCTAGAAGTTTGCCCCAGCAAAGCTAAGTGATTGGCCAACAACAGTTGCGATCAGAAACTCACCTACTGTATGTAAGTCAGCACTAGCCATCCTGTAGCCTAAGTTTCCTGGTCTCAATTTCTTCCCATTGTTGCCCCGTTAAATCCCCTCGGAATGTCTTAAATACTTATTGGTCCTCCTGGGTGTTCAAAGCTTTGCCCGCAATTATCCCAGCCCCCTTCAGTCACCATTAGTCCAGGTTATCCGGATTTAGCTCTCTCCATCTTGCTTCCTTGAGTCAGTTCCCACAGTTGTGTGTGTGCACGGAACGATAGATTGCAACTGCTTTCCAGTATAAATCAAATCCCTCCCGACACTCCAGAGTAGCATTTTCAACCTCCGGGTGCTAATATAATCCAGCAGGAGAAAGAAATGTCAGCTAAGGAGCTGCCGCTGTTTTGAGAGTGCAGTGGAGCTGATCTGCTCCCCTGGGGCAAAAGGAGCAATCTTAGGGCAAAGGTTAAAGAGTTCAGGCGCACTTCAGCCTACTTAACTGCAGCAGGCCTCTTACACATTGCAAGATGGATGACTCCAGCTGGGGAAGGGGGGCAAAATTGGGTAAGCAGTAGTGCCACCTGGAGGAGCATGCAAAGCACGATGGAAAAAACAGATGCTACTCAAGTACCACCTCGACAAGAAGCAGAAGAACCTCGGTTTGGTTCATGGGAGGTCTGGAGACTCATTATGATTTGGCATCAGCAACAACTGCCAGAACAACACTCAAAAACTCCTCAAAGAGAATCCAGATGCAAGCCCTTTATGTGGTTTCAGGGCAAACCTGAGTGAAACCACCAAATTTTCACTGCAAAAGTATAGCATGGTACTTACCTACACAAATAAATGATCGATGGTGATCCTAATGATTACTGCAGCTTAGTAAATGATTTTTGTGCCTGTGAAATTTTCAAGAAAAATTGAAATGTTTGTCTTCATTCACATTTTTCTTAATTTGAGGGAGGGGTTGTCAAAAAAAACCCCAAAACCTTAAAATCTAAAAAGGGAAAATGTTTTTGCCTGAACGCCAACCCACCAGCATTTTGGGGACTGGTCAACATTTTTCTGTTTCTGATAGCTCTTTTGAACACTGTCTCTCTGTGCCTCAGTTTCCCAATCTGTAAAATGGGAGCAGTACTTCCCTCTGAGAGGTGCTGTGAGTATAGATCTATTAATAAGGAAAGCCATATATTACAGATGAGGAAGATATAGTAATGGAGATGGAGGCCATAAAAGCACCGAGCCAGACCCCATTCAGCCATCTTTGCGTGATTGTGGCCTTCCACAGGGCTGCTCTTGGGAAAATCTCCTGGGCCCTACTTCTGCTTTGATGGGACATTTTTGATCTGCATCTCCATGGAGTGAGGATTGGTTGGAGAGTTCAGCCATAAAGCAAGAAAACCTCACAAGGGATTATAGGAATGACAGGGGAGGTTCCTTTAATGGATCTGTTTGAAAATACAGCTCTCAGTGGGTCTGTGAGCCAGTCACTGATGCTGGAGAAGCTGATGTTACAGGCTTCATGTTTCTTTAAGCTACTCCTGTTTCTTATTAACTTTTATTTATTTATTTGGTGGGGTAGGGGTGAGTTTTTCAGCTCATATTGGGATTGGGGAGACTCTTGGAGATCCAAGGGTGCCCTCTGGTGGAAAGAACTGGCTGAGCTAGAAGAGATGTGTTCAAATGCCAGTGGCTAAAATTCTCATCTGATACCCACTGCATCCTTGGCAGAAATTCCAGGTGACAATGAAGGAGCTCTTAGACCAAAGAGCCGGATGTGTTGGTGTGCTGGTTCCTGGGGCTAAAATGGCCCTTGGTAGAAGTGGTACGTGAGAGTGGTAGCAGGGTTCAGATGGAGCCTGCCAGCATTGAATAACAATAATAATTTATAGTAATATCGAGCTCGGACAGTGCTTTGCCTCAGAAGCTCTCCAAGCACTTCACGAGCACCCGGGGAAAGCCCAGGGCAGGATATCTAAGTGCCAGGCACTGGCAGAGCAGCTCATTCAGGCGTGTGGGACTGTACCTTCTGTAAGGCACCGTTAGGGGACAGAAATGAAGCAAGATAGGAAGGTATTGTTCTTGCCAGTGCTCTGGTATTATCAGGGCCTGCCCTATGTGACCCATCCCCCACTGGGACCCATCCCCCACTGGGACCCATCTACTCACAGCTGCCTGTTTGCCCCCTAGCCTCAGGCTGCACTATCCCCTCATCCCACCGTGAAGCTTCATTTATACAGCCTGGGTTGCCACAAACCAAGTTGCAGGGCAACCTTCCACATGGAGCTTCAGGAGTTCATGGCCAAGCACTGAGGAGCAGCTGGGTCAGGCAGAACAAGCTTTGCAAGGAGCCTGGAAAACGGGGTCCTATGTAGGCCTCTTGTTTAATATGACCAGGGCTGGGTGAATGCAGAGGTTTCTCTTTGCAGGGCCTCAGGCCTTGATCCTGGAACTCAGCGCCTTGCTTCACTGGGAACTCCAAGCCCCAGGCTCTATAGCACCGCTTCAGTAATCCCCACAATCCAACAGGACCGAGAAATCTCCAGTGTCAGAAACCCCCACTCGCCCTCGGCGCTGGCTCAGGGAGAGCAAAGGGCTAGTACCGGGGAGGAAGTGCCTTAGCAATACCGTCATGTAAGGAATCAGGACACAGGCTTGCTGCCCCTCTCGGGAGCGACTCTGAAGGTCATCAGTCAGCAGCCATGGAAGGAGCCCTGGGATCTGGCGAGTCGTGAGCCGTGGAGTGTGCGGGGCTGAGAGAAGAAGCAGGCCCTTGCTGGCAGGGCGTGTGCAGTAGCAGGAAGAGCAGTCCTCAAGCACAAGGCAGCTACTTTGGCTAGATGACAGGAGGACAATTCAATGAACCCCTCAACAACAGGCCCAAGCTCTAGCTGTTGGTACCTACCCATGGCTGCTCAAACACCCTCTGACAAGGCAATGGGCCAGAAGAAACAGCCCAAGTATGAGGCCTCAGGGGCTCACTGTGGCTTCATGCTCCTTGTGTCCCTCCTGCACTGCCTCCTATGCTGTGGGGTTGGCTGGGCTTGGCTCTCCTTTAAATGAAGCTTCTTAAACATTTTAAAAATCTTATTTAATTTACATATAACAATAGTTTTGTTGTATATTATAGACTTCTAGAAAGAGACCTTCTAAAAAACATTAAAATGTATGACTAGCACGCGAAATCTTAGATCAGAGAGACTAAACGAAGACTCGCCACATCACTTCTGAAAGGTTGCCAACCTCTGGCCTACGGAATCCACCGTCCCCTATATGGCTACTCCAGTGCCCCATGTCCTCCAAGGCCTTCCCATGATTCCCCCCACCCCATGTGCCCAGAAAGGCAAGCCCAGCCCTCCCACAATTCCCTGGGAAAGAATTCATAGTGCAGCTCAGCGTAAGGCAGCACTAGGGACATGAGAGGTGCTCCTGGAAGTCCCAGTGGTGCAAAGGAAGGAGTGCAGCGTCCGTGTGGAGACAGCAGCTTGAGGGTCACTTTGCAGAGTGGCTGCTCTCACTTGAGCCAGGCTAACTCCAGAGCAGTAGGTCAAGTGGAGGTAACCCAAGCTATCTCTGCAGTGAAGCCTTCCCTCCACCCAGGAAGCCCATGCAAAATACGCTAGGAATTCTCCTCTCTGGCGGATGACCTCCCCTTCGGAAGAACAAGGATATTCCCCCAAAACCAGCAGCTCCCCAGGCCTGGGGAGGCCAGAGCCAATGGCATGGTGGCTCCATACTCCCACCAGCACCCCAGTGACATGGTCCATATAGAATCTTATGGCCCCAGGAATTTTCCTTTTGGCCCAATGTCCCTGTGGCAGCCCTAGATATGCCAGTATCATATTCCACCGCCAATTACTAAGTAGTGAGGGATATCTCCCACCTAACAAATCCCTTCAGAGAAGATCCTTGGTGATCAAAATCACTCTAAAGACAATAGATGTATTATGTGATAGATCCAGGCCAGTTGGGAACAGCAGAGTAGTAGAAGGGAGATATAGTGGCCACTGGATAAGCAGTTTTCTGTTCACTGAGTGACCAGAACAGGGGCTGCTCGAGGCTAACGAGAACACCATTAACCTACCCACTGAAGTCCTGCATGCTATAAAGAGCGGCTCACCTCACTCTTCAGCTGCGGAGAAGAGCGTTCCTAGGGGAACTTCTGAAGAGGAAAAGCAAATATGCTGTGGCACGTATCCTTTGCCCAGCCAATGGCCATCATCTTGGCTAAGAGCAGGAATTGAACCAGGGACCACCAGAGTTATAGGAACAGGCTGCTGCTCTAGAGCCAACTGTTGTAACTGACTCTCCTCCTCTGTGGGTCAGGCCCAGTGGCAGACACATAATACACTGACCAGTGGATTACACACAACCCCACCTACAGGGTTTCCCTCCCAGCTGCCTGCGACAATGGAGGAACAACAAAAGCCCTATGCTAGTGTGGTGTATCCTACCTTCAGATGTGTGATTAAACCTGGGGCCTTGCTGGGTCAGTTTGCTTGGTGTCTTTATTGAGAGAGAAGAGAAAAAGAACATGAGTTTTCTTTCAAATCTAACTTGTTAGAACAGTAAAGTGTTTGTGCCAGTCAGCAGATGCCTTCTCCCCGTTGGCCCATGCTCAGTAGATAGCTAGCCCTTGGATCTCAGAGGAGAAAGAAGGCCATAATGAGTGAGGACACCAGGAGGCAGCAGCTGGCCAGGGTATAATGTGGGAGGGTAGATCTCGGGGAGCCATTGCACAGATCCGTGTCACAGCAATGGATCCGCACACCCGGCAGCTCCTGCTGTTGGCAGTGACGGGACGTGGCACAACCACTAGTCAGCAGGATTCCCAGCACCACTGCAGAGCAAGCACAGAGCAGAGAGAATATTTCGTCAGGGCAGAGGGACATGGGTGGTCCAAACAAAGTAAAACACAGTGCAATATAATCAGTGGTGGGTGAACCTCAGAGAGGGTGGTCCCCTGATTCTGGTCTTGCTTACTCTGCTTGTACCCTACTCTCACTGCAGTGAATTCACCTGGCTGACACCATGCCGAGCAACAGCAAAATCTGCTAGTTCTACAAAATTCTCAAGAGCTGCCTCACTCCTGTGGGACTTGCAGGCTTCTGAGTGTGGACACACGCTATTTTGAGGGTCAGGAAATGTGTTCTGTGTCACTCTGTCCAAAGCCACACAAACAGGGTCCTGAGCTGCACTTTGGAAATGTAAACAGATCTATTCAATATCATACCCAATTAAAGATGGTCTCTGCAAGTCGAGACCTGGCTCTTTGCAATGGTCTGGGGACTTCATTACCCAGCTGAGAATGGCTTGATGACTTTTGCTTCTCATACCAACTTCAAGGGCCTGATCCAAGGCCCAGTGCAGTCAATGGAAGCGTCTCCACTGTCTTCAAATGGATGTGGATCAGGACCCATCTCAACACCCTTTGGTTGTTATGCTCTGGCTTGCAGGCTGAATTACAGGACACACGCTGCCCCCATAGGGCTGTATCAAAACAACGTCATAGTCTGGTACCAGCAAAAATAAACTGATTCACTTTTGCTTTTGCACAACAGCACTGCCGATCAGAGAACCCCCCCGGACAAGTGAAATGCAGGCAGACTTACCGCTTTCCGTTTTAATGCAGAACCGGTGTTTGAAGCCCTGGTGAGAATGGGAACAGGTAATCACTTCTGGGTTGGAGCAGCCCATGTCAACGTACTTTGTGCCAACGATAATATTGCAGCCGTAGCACTGTAGACCAGAAGCTAAACAAGACCATTGGAAACATGACTAGATTCTTCCAAGGGCAAATACTTACTTCAGTTCTTCTTAAACATCCTTCAATAAAATGTTTGTGTTGCCAGTTACCTTGCCGAGCTGCTTTAAGCTGTGAATCACAAAGTCAACTCTCTTACATTTGTGCAGCCAATGGGCCCCAGGAATAGCCTCATACTATTATAAGAATACCTCCTTTTTCCCACTAGAGGTCACTGTAAAACCAGAGCTATGAGAGAGAGCAGGCACCAAGCCTGAGTGAGCATAATTAGAAGCAGTTTTGTAAGCAATAAAAGAAATCTTACTGCCACAGACCTCTCTGAGTCAACATTTAGGCTCAGATCCTCAACGTTATTTAGGTACCTAACTCTCATGAGTCTTAAGAGCCTAAGTACCTTTGATGATATGGATATTGGTGACTTTAGGGGATATCTCTGTATGTATCACAGAATGTGTTTGGTTATTATTGTGATCATTATTACATAGGCCAACAAATGCATCAGGTAACTGGAAAATTAAATACAAAGCATTCAGTCCAAGGCTAGGATATTGTGCATCCATCTCACTTTAAAAAGAGTTTCTGTTGTGAAAAGTGGTGCAAAAATGGCCCCAGGGGGGTCTGCATTTATTCCCATGTTTTGAGTTGCGTTCAAATTGTGTTTCACAGATCAAACATGCTCAGCATGCAAGTCAAAATGGGTTTTTTCCTACATCCCAGCCCTGCAAACACAACCTGTGAGCTGAAAGCCAAACTGGTTTGTTTCCTTTTCATACATCATCATCAGAGAAAAGGATTCCACAAGCCTACTTCTGCCCTTAGCGACACTTGTGGAGCCTGAATTACTCCTGTGGTGCCCCATTGCTAGGTAACTCATCAGTCCCGGAGCTGGAGCTCACAGAACCGTTCTGTTGATGATGCATAAGAGGGAATGCGGCCCAGCTCTTGTCCATCAGCTGTGCAGGGCTAACAGGACTAAAAAGTGGCACAAACTTATTTTAGCCATTAAAGTCAGCATCTCTGATGCCGAACGCACACGGGCTAGACAAGGCGCCCCGGTAACTTATCAGGGCAGACTTACACTCTAATCTGTTATTTCTCACTAGGCTGACATCACTACTCTGTGGGTGGGATGAAAATGTTGTTAATCAGATGCTGTTTCCAAGTAGCAGAGACAATATATACACCCTCCCACATACTGAAAGTCTCTCCCTCTCTCTAGTCAAATAACTCTCCCTGTGAAACAGATTCCACAAATACATACTCCGAGAAGATAGCATTAAGCAAACAGAAATCTAGACTATGCTCTCTGAAGAGCCAAGAAAAATAATTTCGCCTTCATTTGCACATATATCATTGTCATTTGGATGCTTATTTTTTTCTATTCACGTCTTCCCTTTGTTAATCCCTGGTGTCTAGCAGAGTGGCAAACTGACAATGAAATATCAGAGGGGGCAGGATGGAAAAGCAATTGTGTGTGACCTCTGGGACAGTGAGTCCCACCCAGTGTTCCAAGCCCCCTTACGGTACAAGGATAGCACTCGTTTTCCCAGCTGGATTTAGTTGTGTCCTCTGAGAATTGCCTGTAGTCTAAGCCTGCGTGAAAATCAAGCCATCTCAAGTCTCTAAAAAACTGTGGTCATGGACAGAAAGGAGCAGTAAGGATTTTCATGCAGTTATCATGGGAATTTTAAGACAGACACAGCATCTGATCCCTGTATTGCACTCAATGAGCAGAGCAACAGAAGTCAGCAACTCCTTGACTATAGCAGCATTGGATTTCCCATTGTTCCACTGCTCTCTGTGCAGCCCTCCAGTGCTAGAGACCTGACACCGCTTCCACATCCCACTCACGCACCTCCAAATAATAATACTTAGCCCTTCTGTAAGTCCTCTCAGCTTCAGATCTCAAAGCATTTCACTGAAATAAAGCCGCAAAGGAGCTTTTCCCAAGGCCACCCAGTGAAGAGGGTCAGGAACAGAACCCAAGACTCCTGACTCATGCTAGATCCATGCTCGTCTTTTATCTGTACCCCTCTTTTTATACAATATATAATTCTATCCATTCAATTTCTGAAATCACCATGACTCAGCAATGACTAGGTAGACCCTGGGTGGAAATGCCCTTAAATGTCCTCCAAAAATAAATCACATTTTAGTGGCTAGGAGGTTAAAAAAATAACTTCAAACAACCAGCTGGCACATTTATAACCTTGTAGATTGGAAGCACTTACCCACTGGAAGAACGAAAGCCACAGTCATCAGTAAGAGGATCCTGTATGCAGCACCAAGCCCGTGTCTTAACAGCATGGGGATCAGTTCCAGGGATCCACACTAAGTTAAAAACAAAACAAATCAAATGTGCGTGTGCAAAGTGTAGACAGAACAGACCATCTAACCCTTGCAGCCATTCCTGGCCCTTGGCATGCCCGCTACGTTCTCCAGGCATGTGCATCATTCTGCGCTACTTGAAAATCATCTTGTTATTAACGCAGAACCATGGAAGCCTTCTTTAGAATCACATCATGAAACAGACAGAAAAAGGCAGCTCGTACGTATAAGATTTTCTTGCAGCCGTCCCCTAAGTCTCTCAATCACTGCGGTGTTGGGTTTTTTTTGTTTTCCTCCTGAGAGATTCCCCTGATTTTTTTGCTTCACAAACAGATGCATATGTGTGTGTGTTTGCGTGTGCGTGTATGTGTAACCCTCAGTTATTTCTGTCCTATTTCCTCTATCCATGATCGTTACCCATTAATACTATCACACAGCAGCTCTTGGAGAGAAATTCTTCCTAATCAAGATTTAGTTCTAAATCCACTTGGAAATCCTCTAATTCAGTTGGATTAGACAGAAGGGTTGGGGGTTTTTTCCCCCTTTTTTTCTTTTTCCTCTTTGAGCGTTTTCATCTGGTTGAACTGACTTTGTGTGACATCCTGTGCTATTTAAAGAGGCCAAGAATATTTTTATTAAAGAGAAATGGACTGATTTTAAATCCCAAATTAAGATTTTTGAACAAAAAATACCCCCCCGGTGGGGTGATGGTGTTAGAGCAAAATTGGATGCAGGCAGAAATGGTTTACAAATTTTTTATCATTTATTTAAAAAAAAACTGTTTCTTTTTTAAACTAGAGAGAAGCCTGAAGTAAAATCCCCGACCTGAACGGTGTCTTGCCCCAGCATTAGGGAGGGACGATGGTCCAGTGATTAAGACACTGGCTTAGAAGACAAGGGTTTGGTTCTCTGCTCTGTTAGATTTCCCGTGTGACCTTGATGAAGTCATGGAGTCTCTCTCTGCCTCAATTTCCTATGTGGATAACAGCCCTGCCCTACCTCACAGGTGCGTTGTAAGGTAATAATACCTAGCGCTTATAAAGCACTTTTCATCCATACATCTCAAAGCACTTAACAAAAGGACTCAGTACCATTATCTCCCCTTTTACAGATGGGGAAACTGAGGCAGAAAGAGGGAAAGTGACTTGGCCATGGGCATCCCCAACAGGCCAGAGGTAAAGCCAAGGACAGAATCTAGGTTCCACTGCTATGCAGTAGCCACCAGGCCACATAGACTCTCAGTACAAGTGCTTATTTTCTATACACCAAGGAATTTGGATGTGCAATTCAGAGAGCTTTGGATGCTCAATTCCCATTAGTTTTAATGGGATTTGGGCATCTAAATACATTACGCTGCTTTGAAAATCTCAGCCAAAACCTAGATCTGAATTTTACAACTGCTCCCTTTCTTTATAACATGATGAATCATCCTCTGGACCCAACATCCCCTCTCCCCAGGGTTGGAGTGCTTGAAAAACAGACTTGGGCCCCAATCCTGGAATGACCTGCATCTCAGCCAGCTCCTTTGCCCCCTGGACTTCAGAGTGGTTCTGCGTGGGCACAGGGCACTGCCTGCATAATGCTCCTTGCAGGATTGGAGGCCTTGTTCAGTGTATTAGTCACAAAGTTTAATGTCTTACAGAAGGAGGCTGAGCTTTCCTTTTGCAATACTGAGATGTCCTAGGAACATGTCCAACATCACTGCGGAATCACTAATTACTCTGTCATCTGCAGAGATGGGCTTTTTAGAAGGAATCATTTTCTTCAGCGGGAGAGAAATGCATGACTCAGGATAACACTTCCTAGTCTAGTTTTGTATCTTGAGTGAAATTCACCCCATGAACAGAACGCCTATGCGGCATACACATCCTGCTTGCACTGGGTCCTTTGCTCTAGGGGTGAATTTCAAGTAATACCCACACAGCGTCCTGTTTATCAGGGACTGTAGCAGGGTGCTGGTGAAAAGGCACCTAATTAGCCCCTGCTTAGCCAGCCCCAATCAGGGACAACAGATTAGGGCTGGGGAGAAGCCTGGTGCCTGGCCTTTAGAACTGGCTGCACCTGCGGCCTGAGGATTCAAGGGCTATAAAGACTGGCTGGCAGCCACAAGAGCGGGGGAATGGCCAGGGGAAGGTCAGTCTCCAGCCTGAGGGCAGACTCTGTAGGAGAGGAGATGGTCAGGCCTGCAAGCTCTGTACATAGCATAACATTGGTGGTGGAGAACAGGTTGTAAATAAAGCCACGGGTGCTGTAGAACTAGAAGCCTCTCTGAGATTTATTGGGGCAGCCAGTAGGCCCCAGGAAGACGGGCGGGCAGAGGACCTTGTTACAGGGACAAAGAGTGGAAGAGAAACTGAATCACTGGGCTGAGATCTGGGTTTTTGACTCTCTGTGTCACCTTAAGTAGGACACTTCATCCCCCTCTGCCCCAGCCGCGTGTTTGTAAAATGGGGATATTTGCTTCCTCCGGCCCTGTGGCTGGTAGATTGTATACTCCTTGGGAGCAACGACTGTGTGTACATTTCACTATGTGCGTGTACCGGCCCTACTGCAGTGGGACACTGATTTCAGCTGGCATCTGTAGAAGCTACTATAATGCACATAACAACACTAAGAACAAAAACCAGCAGCCACACATGACATTGGCAAATCCATCCTCAGACCTCTGTGTTCAGCCTTTTACCCTGTGTTTTATTCCACTCCCAGATTTTTTTCCTGATGTCTTGCAACGTGTCCAACCTTCCTCCCCCGCACACACACGCACCCCCCACCCATCCCAAAAATACACACACAAAGAAACTCCTTTTGCAACTCCCTGGCTTATCCCACAAGCAACATAAAAAACTTCCCACTGGCTCTACCCACAATTCGGCTGCACTAGTCTTAAAAATCATGGAAGCAAACCCAGCCCTGTCTGTACTAGCGTTTCCATTGGTGCTACTATTAAACTCTAGCTGGTCAGAAAACAGAATTTCAGACCTGTGAAAAATGGCAAAGATTTGGGAGAGATGGCTCCAAATGAGGACAAAAATGCAAAATTTTGAACATTTTTGTTAAATTAAATTCTCCCCCCCCACCACCACCCCTGAAAAATCATTTCAGATCAGTCAAAATGGTTTATTTTGTTAAAATAAAACTTTTATTCTTACCCTTTTTATTTTTTTATATTTAAAAAATTGGAAGGAAAAGTCCTTTCAAAACATAAAAGATCTAAACTTCACCAAAACATCTCATTTTGGCATTTTTTGGATGAAGTTTCAAAACTTTTTTCAAAATATTTTTCAAAATCCGATTTCAATTGAAATTGACATGATTTCATGAAAGATTTTGGTTTTCATTGAAACTGTGTATTGTGATGGAAAACTGGACACAAATTTTCCAACCAGCTCTAAATGAAACCTTCCAGCAGCTGCATTCCTGAGCAGCCAATTCACAGCTGCTGGGCAATCGCTAGCCTAAAAATATCTTGGTACAGGGAGCACACAGCACCAGAGGAGAGATCAGCGGTGGAAAAGTGATAGCCAAGAGACCCAAGTTTTAACAAGTGGTATGAGGAAGAAGAAGACAGTTGCACAAGCAAGGCACAGTGGATGCGTTAACAAATAAAAGGGCACAAAGTAGGAGAAGAGACAAATGCTGATTTCAGACTATTGTGAGTCTCCATTGACCTCAATTGAGATATTGCTGATTTACACCAGCATGAGATCAGAATCAGGCCCACTGGTGACACTTCAGTTATTGCTGATTTGCACCAATATCAGTGAGATCAGAATCAGGCCTGTAGCAACCAGCATGGAACTTGGAGGGAGGAACAAGGTAGCAGGAGAGAAGCATTTGGAGGAGGCATCAGGAAGTCAGTCTGTGTGCACGACTGGCATGCTCGCTGCGGTTGCAGATCTCTGTAAATAACCCTCTTAATGAAGAGTCAGTTTAGTTTCACAAACGTAAACTCCTTTCATGTTATTACACAGCATATTGTACTGGGGCGGCTCTAGGCATTTTGCCACCCCAAGCACGGCAGGCAAGCTGCCTTCGGCCCTCCGCAGGCAAGCCGCCGAATGCAGCCTGCCTGCCGCCCTCGCAGCGACCGGAAGAGCACCCTCAGTGGCTTGCCGCCCCAAGCACGCGCTTGGTGTGCTGGGGCCTAGAGCCACCCCTGCACGGTACATGAATCAAGGCCTGAGTTACTCGTGATTTGTATCAGTAACATCCGAATCAGGCCCATTGACATGAATGGAATTCTTGCTGATTTGCACCAGCTTATGTGAGATCAGACGCAGGCTCACTGGGAGGACTAGGGCACAGGGCTCAGAGTGGAAGTGGAGCCTGAGATGCAGCCTCCTAGAGCACTGAGAGCAAGGATAAGAGATATACTCTTGTCAATGATTTGCTGGCCGGACTGGATTCAGAATTTGCAACTGCTGGTGGCAATGCCCTGCAGCAGGGACACAACGGCTAGATCAGAGCCCCATTGCCACTGCTCTCAGCCTGCCATACCCTCAAAGTTCTTGGCCATCTAATCGGTGGTGTCCCGAGTCTCACCAGCTCCCCCACCTCCAAAGCCCAAGCTCTAAATGTAGCTAATTGGATTTAAAGAGCTAATGCTTACTGAGAAGAGAGAACAACCGAATGTATGGGATTAAAAAAATTTAAACGGCAAAATAAGCAGCTTAACTAGCGTGGACATCAACCTCTCGTTAGCTGCACCAGGGAAAGCAGTTTCTCTGGGTCACACCCTCTCACCCAGTGTCTGACTCATGCTGCTGGGGTCACAAGGAACAAATAGGAGAGTGAGGTGCTGGCTGCTTGAAGAAATCTCTCCATGTGTAAAGGGATTGGGGAGAAGGGAAACATAAGCAGAGAAATAAAAGCCTTGATCATTGTCACTTTCATTCCACACTGTGCCTAGGGTGCCACTTCACATGAATAAAACTTCCAATGGGGTAGGAGAAATGGGCTGGATTTGAGCTATTTTCTCTGCACACCATAGCACTGCTGTAGCCCTTTTTACTCCATGGTATCAAAATGCTTTTCAAGGATCAGTATAGCTATCCACATTTTCCAGATGGGGAAACTGAGGCACAAAGCAGTTAAGTAACTTGCCCAAGGCTACACAGCCAGCTAGTGGCAAAATTGGGAATAGCACCCAGATCTCCCAGTTCTGATCACATGTCACCTACTGGGTCAATGTATTACGCATCCCCCTTTAGTGCTGATCCATCCAGGATTATAGCCTACTATTGCTACCTAATAATGGAATTTACTCATTTAGCTCAAGTGGCAGTTGTCAGTGCTTTAAAGCTGAAAATTCCAGGTTCAAAGCCCAGTGGTGAGTCACAAGAGAGCCAGTACATGTTCAGTTTGTATGGTGCAGATCCACAAAAGTATTTAGTCTCCTCACTTCCATTGAAATCAATGGAAAAAGATTCTTCTCTGGCAAGAGGAGTGCTGGCTCATGACTTGCCTTCTGCTTCTCCAACAGCACTGAATGATTATGGTACGGATTTGTCCTTGGGAAATCTCCCACTAATTAGGATGTATGGCTCAACTAGCAACTGGAAATTGAGACTTGTCTCTCTGTAGACCTATTCAATAGCAAGTTTGGTCATTAATATTTCACTTGGAGGCAACACATACTTGTCTAAGTCAAGTACAAGCACTCAGTATGGCCAATTAATGTTGAACCAAAGAAGCAGCGCCTAGGAGAGCTGCCTAAATAATGCAGACCATTTATTGAAATCATCATACATACATACACACACATACACCCCAGCATCTTGCCTCGGAACAATGTGAGTGTAACAAATGTCTAACGTAGTGAAGACCAAAAGCCTGCAGGAGGAGATCAAGTGCATACTTGGGATTAATGACATTCAGCCATAAATCCTAGGATTCAACAAGCAAAGGAAGCTAACTTTTAATCTTCAATGAACTACATTGGTTTCAGAGTTGAGAGACCAATTGTATGAAAGATCTGGTGTCAGCTGACACAAATCAGCATAACCCTGTTGAGCTGATGGAGAGACATCGATTTAGAGCCAGATATTCAGCTAGTGTAAATGTGCACCAACCTTCAACCAAACCATCTACTTCCATGAACTTGTCCAGTTTCATAAGGTAGGCCAGGTATTTTGGATGAGAGCAGGGCCGGCTCCAAGGTTTTTGCTGCCCCCCCCCAAAAAAGCTGCAATCATGATCTGCGGGAGCTCTACCACTGCCGCTTCAGTCTTCGGCGGCAGGTCCTTCGCTCCAAGAGGGAATGAGGAACCCACCGCCGAAGAGCTGGAGGTGCCGCCCCTTCCCCGTGGCCACCACAAGCACCTGCTTGCTGGGCCGGTGCCTGGAGCCGGCCCTGGATGAGAGGCTCCCAACCTGGAAATCCCAAGGTGCCGTGGAAAACCAGGCCACTGATTCAATAGGCAAGACCCTTCTCTTTCAGACAGGACTGAACTCACACCTTGACACATTGGTCTTATAGCTCACCAAAGATTGACACTTCCAGGGGCACAAAGTCTTGACCACTTGCAGTCTTTTAAAGCTCATAAGCTCCTCCTCATAAAAAAACTCCACCCATGTGAATCACCAGAAAGAGACGTCTCTCACAGAAGATCAGCAGTTCCCAAATCATGCACCATGCCCCCAAGTTGGGCTGCACCCTCAGCAGACGAATATACAAACCAAATCCTAACACATCCAGACCCGCTCTACAAAAAGGCACCCTCAGCGTAGCGTGACCTCGCGTGCACCATAAGTGCAAGGTCACACTGCCTGGAAGATGCCATTTTGTGGAGAACGTATTTCTGTTTGGGCCCATGCAGGTGCCGCATGAGGTTCAGTCTCCAGTTGTGAGTCTAGTCATGTAGTTATGGGGTCACAGGAATCAATAAGTCTCAGAATTGGGGTCATGCAGGCAAATAGTTTGGGGACCACTGCAGTAGATGGTGCAGACATTCCTAATATGATCATGGTGGCAAGTGGTTCAACTGGACTCCTGGAACCTGGCTTTCTCTTGGTGGGGCTTGCATGTACCCAGGGCTGCTGCTGGACTCTTCGGCCATAGCTGCTTCTCAGTTAGGGTTAAGATAAGAGGTGGCATCTCCAAACACCACCCACTTAGGTCACCAAAATGAAATGTCACTCAAAGTAAACTGTGCTGATCCGAGTGACCCTTCCACTCCCTTCTCAGAGGAGGAATGGAAGCGTCAACAGTCCTGATATTTAAGTTGTCACTGAGCATCTAACACCTTATGGAGCAGAAATTTGAAATGTGGCCAGGAAATTTGCCTCATCTCCCTGTTTCTTACACAAGCAATGACCAAAGCGTGACGCTGCTCCGCTCATGAGGTCACAATTTGAGGTGCTTCCATTGCAGATTTGCCTTGGCTTCTTGCTTTCATTTCCTTTGGAGTCCATTCTTTTAGAGAGTGTTTTTGGTGCTGATGCCACCTTTGGGATTAGCATAAACGTCCCTCTTCACGTCATTAGCCCTGATGTAATTTACAGAGATTTATCAGCACTGGACAATTGGAATCAGCAAGCTGCATTCCTCCCCTGATTGAGAAGAATTTGATTAGTAAGTTCATGGTACATTCATGTTCTCACTTAAACCTTTGGGATACCCAGAAAGATGGATAAACCGAGCACAGATTAGACGGTTTTGCGGGTAAATCCTTCTTAGAACTCATCCTCAACCAGAGACATAATTTATCACATGGCACTAATTTCCCTTTCTCCGTCAAATCCCCCAGTGAATGGGTCTCAGTCTGGGGCAGCTGGAATGCTAGTTTATTGTGAATGCTGCAGGCACAAAAACCAGCATGTTGCTTGTTTGCACCTGGAATATTTGTTGATTGTAAACACTGAATTTGCAGCTGCTCTTAGACACTCATTTTTCATTGAACTTTCTAAAGAATCTATTTGGATGTGTTCAAAACATAAAAGAAGAAATAAAATAATGAAACATTGCACTATCACCAGTGGATCTCAAAGATGTTAGTTAATTAACCTCCAGGAGGTCTGCGTTATACCGACAGATGAAATGAGCCACAAAGAGATTAGTACTTGCCTCGGGTCACACACAAAAGAGTCCCTGGCAGAACCAGGGATAGATACCAGGAAGAAGAGCCTCAAATGGTGTAAGTTGCCAATGGAATGATGACAATTTACACCAGCTGAGGATTTGCACCCAGAAGCACTGACCCCAGTCCTTTGTGCTGACCTTGAGAGGACACAGACTCCCCGCCCCAAAATTCTGCACTCCTTGTTTTTGGGACTAAGGAAATTGTTCTGGGTTTGCTCCATTCAGAATCTGCCTGCTGTAATGGAGACAGAACTAAACTCTGGGGGATTTCACGGAGATTAGGAAGAATTCACATGGGATTCAGAATTCAAAATGCTAAACCTCAAACCACACCCATGTCTCAACAGTTCATTCATGGGCCTCGAGCTTTTTAGACCTACAGAATGCCACCCAAGCAGGTAAAATCCCAGCTGCAGGATGCCTTTTATATCAATTTGTGTCTCCATAGGCAAAGAAGGAACGCACTCATATGCCTTTTATCCTCATCCCATCCTATACCCTTTCTATGGTCTCTCGCCTGAGTCACAGCTGAAATTGAGATTGTAAACTCCCTGAGACAAGAGCTGTGTCTTTCTAAGCCTTCTGTGGAGCACCCAGAGAGCTGCAAAATAATTAATAACTACACCATCCCCCTTGTCTGTGACACCATCCTGTGCATTCACCCCACTGCACTTGTTTCATTACAGAAGGCCTTACATGCCCAAAGGTGCCTTAAAGAAAACTCTGGTAAAGACAGAGCTGTATCTCAGCTGGGACATTGAGCTGGAAACTGGACCTTTTCCATAGTTTGGGGGTCACTGGATCAGGGACAGTGGGTCAGTTCATTATATCAGCCCTAGAATCTGGCTCAGTGCTGTTCAAATACAGCAAGTTGAAAAATGCTGATCATTTTTCATGCAAATTTTAAAATAATTGTGTCTCACAGGTTTCAACCAGCTACTCCAGCGCTGCAGATGCAATACAAGGAACTTCTTGAGGGCCTCCTGCATTCTTTGGGCACTGTGCTCATATATGCCAATATACAGTCCAGGCCAGTCTCTCCCCAACTCCCCAGTTCAATGTCTCAGGAGCAGAGAGGTGTGACACACAGAAGGTTTGCAGGGATTAAGATACTCCATGGGCCTGACTGAATCACCCTCATGCTGGAGCAAAGTATGAACAACTCCACTGACATCAGTGTTACTGGTGGGGATCAGGGAAACCTAAGTCCTCTACACCCCTAGTCTCTGCCCCCTTGGGGGTCCTTGAAGCCCCATTGTGCCACCGCTCTCTGTCCCTTTGGGGTCCCGAGAATGCTAAATTGCCAGCCTTGCCTAAAGTCCTGAAATGAAAAAACAACTACAGTAAAAATGTGGGTTTTTACATGTTTTCTTAAAAACAAAAACCAACATTGAAAATATAATAATTAAATAGAAAAAAGCGTAAACATTCTAAAAAGTTTTTAGAGAGACAAAGCGAGGGAGTTAATCGCTTTTCTTGGACCAGCTTCTGTTCGCGCGACCAGCTATCCCTATTTTATAGGGATAGTCCCAATAGTTGGGGCTTTTTCTTCTATAGGCGCCTATTACCTCCAACCGCCTGGCCCGATTTTTCACACTTGAGTCACCCTAGCTTCTGTTGGTGAAAGAGAGACGCTTCCACAGAGCTCCTGTGCTGCTGTGGGGCTTTTATTTAAAAAAAAAAAAAAAAAAAAAAAGAAGTGTTTGTAAAACAATGAACTTTTTGTCCCAGTTGGGATTCGAACCTGCAACTCAGGCTCTGCCCCGCCTCGCTGCGGCCGCCATCGTGGGTGAGGCGGATAAGGGCTGTGAACTGGAGCTGCCACATTCAAAATGGCCAGTAAATGTATTTGCTGTTTGGAGACTGCTGATTCGGCTAGTATGTTACGGGTTGTTGGCGTGCGAGGGGCTTTTTCAGGCCCGTCCAACAAGTAGCCCCATGGGAGGAGCTTCACAGCCGAAAGCGGGATCCTATCGTATTTTTAGGAGCTAAAGTTCAGCACCCCCTCTTTATCCGAATTATCTGACTCCTGTATTCTGATTGGCTAAAAGCGATGAATATATTAGAGAAAGAGAGACCAGGAACAGCCTAGTTTTAGTCGCTTTATTGAATTATTTGGCTTCTGAATCATATTACCAAAGGACAATCCCAGGTTAGTCAATACATATTAGTTTTTTGAATCACCTAAAATATTACTATTTTATTCTTCATGCTATGTAACTGCTTTTAGACTGTATTTCTGCAATCACCATAACTTATAAATTTTTAACATTCGAGCTCTTTAAAAACTTAGGGCCTGTGTTCAGTTCTTGTGTTGTATGAAAGGAGAGAAGGTTAGCACTCCCCTTGATAAGGATGGAAGAGGTCCTAGTGACCTTTACAACACGCATATGGTTAAGGCATTGCCACTTACTTTGTGGCATCTAACCAAGTTTTTTTTTTGCTCTGTCATAGGCCAGTAGAGGACAATAGCCATTGCAATGGACATAGCATAATCCTATATCACCACTAAAAAGATCATTTGTGAAATGCAGCAATAAAGTCAAAGTATCATATAAATACCACAAGTAAAACCGCAGAGTAAATTAGCTCAGCAAGGCCATTTTCTCCTGCTGATTTTCAGTTCTGTCAAGTGTGGGTTTTATGCATTATCATGTCCACGGTTTGAAAACAGAAATAAACGTTAATGATATGTTAAACCATTTTAACACTGAAACCTGAGACTTTGCATCAAAGAAATTACTCCGTTTTTTTAGTGCGATATAACTCACCCACCACATGTAACTATATCATCATACTATGATACAGTGTCTGGATGTGTGTGATGGTTTAAAAAAAAAATAGGGAAAAAATCATTGCAAAAATCATTTTCTAGGTAGTAGTAGTCCTGGTGCACAATAGAGGATATTTCACATTGCTCATAATTTGCAATCAGCACATTGCTCTTGTTCATGTTTGCATAGCACCTGATGGGCACCACCATAATATAAATAATAAAAGTGGTTGGAAATCTGAAATATTTTAAAAAGACCTAAACCCCATTGGAAAACTCCAGTAGACTACATATAGTTTAATAATTGACTAGAGATTAGATAATTCATGGAGGATTCGACCTCACACTAAATCAGGTTGGCTAGGATGACAAAACCCAGGAGTTTTAATGAAAAACTAAGGAAGAAACCATTTTTGTTTTGGTCTCAGAAATCACAGCTGTGATGACACATATACAACCTTGTATTTCCAAGAGCACAACTCTGTGCCCCACAAGACCTGTGGGGAATTCACGAATTCTCAAAACAACTTTCAGGATCCGCAAAACGCAGCATTTATTACATTGTGATGCACCATCATGTCATAATGCCGATTTGGACGTGACATGTCACTACAGCCATTCCTAGTCCAACTTGGTCAGATGCTGAAAATGGACACACAGCTCTTCTGAAATGTTCTGTGCACAGAGAAGGGCAGCAGCCAGGTGGACAGCATGCTCTGCAATGCTGGGGAAGGAGAAAATTTGCCGCAGAGGCTTGTCTGACAACATCCTGACTTGGCTGAGATTCCAAATACTGCTTGTTCAGTCCCAAGCCCTATATGTATTCTCTCATTGTTTCCTTGTATACCCCCATCTTTCTGTAACTATCTCATCTTATGCTTAGATTGCAAACTCTTTGGAGAAGGGATCATCATAACTAACACCTGCCTAGCTGGAGCCTGTAAAAGTGAACATCTGAACTCTGTCTCAGAGACTACACTCCAGAGAGAAAGAAGTTATCCTTTAGTTTTTACTTATTTTAGCCTCTCAGGCAGGGATGGTAGCACTGGGCTGGGTCAGAAGCTATTTTTATTAGAAGGCTGGGGGTTAATACTCTCATTTCTACAATGCTTTCCTTCTGAGTTCAGCATGCGGTGCTCACAAGACAGGTGGTAGGGCACATGTTCCTTATTTCACAGACAGGGAATGTACCACAACCTAACTTTCAGAGGTGTTGAGCATCTGCAGTTCCCATTGACTAGCAGGGATTTTAGTGCTCAAACTCTTAGCAATCAGTTTACGAGTGCCTTTACATGTGCTAAAGAGCTAAGAACAAACAGAAGCTACAGTTATAAAATCAGGGGTAGGTCCTATAGTTACACACTTTGTTATTCCCACTGAGCTAAACAGAAGCCCTTGCTGGAGAAACTACTTGTTGCATGTGAATCCCTTCGCATGGAAACAATCAGCAAGCAACCCATACACCCTGGCTGAATCAGCCGTCTTGAAACTCTACTAGGTATTTACTGTAATGAGTTAAAAGATATTGACTCAACATTTTGGAATAGCTTTTAATAGTGTAGGTTTAACAGATAGAATGCGATAGGAACATGACAAGTCTTTTAATCAAGAGTGGATGTTACTCTCCATAGCACAAAAAACAGGATAATTTTATTTCAAGAACCTTAAGAAATTACATTAGACAGTGTGAATAGCACCTTATAGGAACAGAATCTCGCAGGATTTTTGTTACATGGTATTACTGATACATACAGCAATTCCAAAATGGGGGGAATCTAACTAGGGACACAGTGCTCCCTCCTTTCAGTACTATGAGTGACTGCAATGAGAAAACAAACACAGGAGGAGTAAGGTTGGCTTAACAGCCCAGCTTGAACCCTGTATTTATGCAGGAAAAAATATTGACACTTAAATGTCTCATCATCCTAGATGGTACAAATTAAAATATGTAGCTTCCAGCTTCAATTTGAACAAGGAGTGGAGAAGCTAGTAAGCCACATGCCAACATCACCAAGTGTTTCAGACTTGGGCCCACTCTGCATCAGGTTGTTTCCACTGGTCCATGCTGTGTTAGGTGCTTCAGTGAAGACCCTGACTATTGAGAGAGCCTGTTAAACTACTCCCACTTATTTAAAAAAAAAAAAAAAAAAGGACTACATGAAAAAGTTGGCAGGACCTCTACACCTAAACTAAATCTGATTACTCAGAAAATTCCATTATTAGCAGACTGTTTTATAAACAATTCAGTTTAGAAATTGTTCTGCAGCTGTTTTCCCAAGAGTGGCATGCTTACACATGGGATTCACTGTATTTACCAGAAAGCCAGCTCAGGTGTAGCTGAATTTTAAAGTAACTTTTGCAGGTGCACACTTTGTACTGGGAGGTTAATACACTTAAGGTGTTAAACATCAGTTTCCACAGCCCTCTCCCCTTCAGATCATCCACACGAAGAAACAACTTCTAAGTGCCCTGTACCCTCTTGCACTGTTGCTTGGCAGAGGCAATCATCAATATGGTTAAAACTCTCTGCCTTTCACTACTAACTGAAAAATCCCTTCTCATGGATAACAAAGAGTTTGCACTACTTATTTGAAAGTTTAAGATTCGATGTAAAATGGGGCTGCCAGAATTGGGCACTTTTGCCTCCACAAGAGCAGAAAGTGCAGTCAGAAGGAACACCCTGGTCAAAATAAATTCTCACATCTTCTGCCCAACCAAGGTTTGGTATGAGATGAGTCTTATTTTATGGCAGGTGTTTGCCTACTTTTGGCTACTAGGCTTTTTTGTTGCAAATGGTCAAGACTAATCTCCAGCTAGTTCTCAAACTCCCCTTTGCCTGCTGGAGGATGCAGTAACCCTTTAACCCAATGATTATTTAGCAGTTGAGACTTTTACCTCCCCTATATATAGGGCAGCAGAATGGCCAGAATTCTTTTCACCTTAGGTAAGTCTAGCCCAGAGGTGGCCAATCCATGGCTCTGTAGCCACACGCGGCTTTTCAGAAGTTAACATGTGACTCCTTGTACAGGCACCGACTCCGGGGCTGGAGCTACAGGTGCCAACTTTCCAGTGTACCAGGGGATACTCACTGCTCAACCCCTGGCTCTGCCACAGGCCCTGCCCCAACTCCACCTCTTCCTGTCCCCTCCCCTGAGCCTGTCATTCCCTCACTTCTCTCTCTCTCTACTCCCCCTCCCAGCCTCCTGCACACTGTGGGAGGTACACATGAAATCCCCATCAGCGGGGATGCCAGCAGGCGGGGCAGGGGGGCAGATGGGGGGCTGCTGACTTATTACTGTGGCTCTTTGGCAATGTACATTGGTAAATTCTGGCTCCTGAGGTGCAGGTCAGCCACCCTGGTCTAGTCCATGTGATAGTTTACATGTGTTGCCTCAAGCTGGGGACTCTTTCCACGTAACCATCTCTGCTGGCTTCTTTCAAGTGCATCTGGACTGGAGTTCTGCTCATCATCTCTTCCCTCCACAAAATGGACTCTAGCCTCTCTTATAAAATATTGGGGTCAGTGATCTGGTAAAACTTCTACAGCAGAAGTGGGCTGCAAAAAAAAAGTTGGTTTTTGAGGCAGTCTTGTGAGCTGAAGGGACACGGACACTTCACATTAGTGCACTCTCACCACCAGCATACACATAAAATCCCACCTTTTTATTATGGTGTATGGTTCTGGTTTGGCTGTGTCAATACCACACTAGTGTGACAAAAAAGAGAAAAAGACATAGCGACGCTGAAATAGTTACAGAGTCATGCTATTAGCAACACAGGTCGATACGATGGATTTCCAAGATACAAAATTGTTTGAGGTGGTTGTTTTTTTCCCTACACTGAAATAACTTTACAATATTTTGTGAACTTGCTTTTTTTCCAGTAGAGAAAAAAAATGTAAAATATGCTGAGAACAACTACAAGCAGGAATCATTTTAATGGTTAACAGAAAAAAAAGCTGTAACTTTGTTCTATAACAGCATCTATTGAACACAAGTAACGAAAGGTCGGCAACTATACAGAAGTAAGAGTAGATATTTCACCACAGGAGTCTGAAATTGGAAGCAGGAAAGGGAACTCTGGAACTGGATGGTTTTATTTGGTCACAAAGTTTGAGCTGAGTGTTTAAAATGAGGCATCCTTAAAGATGCAGCACTACTATTCAAAACAATAAAGAGAAACTTCTGACAGACTAGAACCTACCGGTCTGCAAAAAAATTAAAAAAATAAAAATTAGACATTTAAAAAAAATCCAAGTATTTCTAGTATTATGACTTAACTTACTGTTACAAAACAGACCGACAGCTCCTCCTTAAGCAGCAACAAGACAACCAAGGAGCAATGACACCTTCACCACAAAGTACAGTATCTCTGGGGCTTCCAATTCAAGGCTGATACTCCTAATGCGATGTTAGAACAATCCATTTGTCTGCCAAGTGATCAGGCACGAAAAGGAGAGACTGCCTCTTTTTCCACCACACTGCCCGGCTCTCGCAACAAGCTAAGACATTCTCTTTGGGTCAAGACTAACAGAAACCGCTTTCTCAAATATTCTTCAGGTTTCCTGCCAACCTAGGTTTTATCATCATTTTCATGGATGTGGGGTTGGGGGGCGGGGGGGGATTTTTATTTATTTATTTTTTAAAAACCACAATTTTCCTGACAGTCTCTAAAGTGATACTGAAAGTGTTTAGCAGTCACTCTTCCACAGTTTAATTGTTTTGTCATTTTCTAGTGCCGCTGATGCAATGATGTTTTCTGTTGGGTGACAAGCTGTTGAGATCACAACATCTAAATAAAAGGAGACAGAGAGAGACAGATGTCATCATTTATACCAGTCCAAGCTGCTTTGGTTCACAGCAGGTATTTTCAGCTCAAATGAGCAGAGTTGCCCCATCATAAGACATGGCCAGGTTCTCTCTCAACAGCAGATACTGACATATGAGTATGATGGATTCATGAATACAAATGTCAGTGGGCCTACACCAGTTGTGAGTTTAATAGCTGGAGTGTGTGTGAAGGTTTATACGATATTAAAACAGGCCGAACTTAGGGAACTATTTCACAGCATACTATAGGAAAGAACCAGACAGACCCCATGTTCCGACTACACTGCATGCCTAGGGTTTCTTGGTGTAAATGAGGACAGAGAAAAGCCCACCAAAGCAAATAGCAGATAGTTGATTAAGCCATAAATGCCCCAAACTCACAACTGAAAGCCCTGATCCTCCAAAGACTTACACACATGCTTCACTTTACAGATCGCAAACGGTCCCATTTGTTTCAATGGGCCACTCAGTGCACAAGGTTAAGTAGGTGCATAAATCTGCAGGATTTGGCCCTAAGATACTGATCATGCAAACACTTAAGCACGCGCCTAATTCTATTTACATGGGTTATGCCCCTGACTACTCATGTGAGTAAAGTCAAGCATGTGCTTAAGTGTTTGTAGGGGCATGGGCTAAGTGTTCAAGACTCTTTGCGGATGGGGTCAGTGTCTCTAAAGATGACTCAAGCTCACCTGGAACTCGTCCTTGGACAAGTGCAGCTCTGGGAGGAGCCAATGGCCAAGGTTTTCCCAAAGTGACTAGTGACTTGGGGAGCCTCATGTCACACGATACTTGTCAAAAACTTGGCCAATTTTTTTCCATATAACTCAAGGAAAACAATGCCTCTGATATGACAATAATTCCTGTAAAAATGCCCATCAAGTGTCAGGGAAAACACACCATGTGTCCTAATCATGCCCCATTCAGGCCGATTTTTATACTAAATCCCATCTGTCAAATTCGAAACAAACACTAAAAACAGACATTTCCAATTCACACCATCAAATTAACCTTAAACGCTATGTGCTTGTTATTTATTCAGTTAAGGAATGCTTAAGATCAGTGTAACAAAAAAGCAGATTCACACCTGTGTGTCCCTGTAATTTCTGTACAATCTCTTTTGTTTGGAGGTTCCAAATATAAACCAGGTTGTCCTCTGAACCAGACACAATCCACTGGAAAAAATGCAGAGGGAATAGTTATTGATGTGCCATTTTAGTCTTTCCTGCCATTCCACTCTAACTGCTATTTCCTCTAGATAGGTTCATATACCACCCTCATCACCACAGCACTTCAGTGCCTTCCAGTTGTGCATTAAGCAACGTGGCTAACATCAGTCATGTGTGGTTCATTCTCTCTCTCTCCCCCTCACCCCCAGGGGGAGGAGAACTGTGCGTGCAGTAGAGTATTTTGTTTTGGTAGGCCTTGAGGTTTGTTTTCATGTCTGTACTCTTCTGTGTCTTAAATCACACTATCTAGCGCTTCTACAGTGCTTTTCATACATGGTTCTCAAAGCACTTCAGAGGTCAGGATCATTATTCCCATTTTACAGATAGGGAAACTGAGGCACAGAGCCAGGGAGAAGAAAAGGGATGTAACTTGCCCAATATCACCCAGCAGGCCAGTGGCAGAGATAGAAATAGAACCCAGGTCTCTTGAATCCTGGTCCAATGCTCCCTCCACTAGGCCATGCCAAAGGCCAAAAAGGCTGATGGAAGAAGTGGGCTTAGCCCTTGAAGCAGAAGGGGGTGTGGTTTAAGATGGATCTTAGTCCTCGGGGGAATCTCAGACCAGCCCCTCAAGAAAGCTCCATCTCCTGCACAGGGATGCTGTGGTCCTAGAGACAGCATCTCAACGAAGACTCATACACAGCAACGCACAATCTGTAACAAGCGGGTCTTGCATTATGAACTAATATGGCTGCTCATCACTGAGGTTTTCCCTGTGTTACTGGGGTACATTAAACATAGCACAGTTCTAAGCACTGAGCCTACACTGGGGCACCTGTGGCAAACAGGTACCCTGGAGCACCCACACAGCTGAATGGAGTTTGCTAAAACTTTCCCCAAAATGGTCCCTTTCGACCAAGACCCCAGCAAGTAAAGTTTCCAGGAGACTGAAATCTTGGGACCGTTGCTTCTATTACAATCCCTCCTCATTGCTTGGAAGTTTGCAACATTAATTATAGCACTAGTTGTACTGGGCTCCCCCCACGGTGAGAACAGTTTTGCACTAAGGGCAAGTCAGCTATTTATGGCCCAGAGAGATTTGCATCATCTCTTTAATTTTGATGAAAAATAAATCTTCAAAAGCACCCACATCACTAAACGCAGCTCAGTAATCACCAACCTTCCCACCAGTGACGGAGAAGTTTGCAAAGATGCAATATTTCTCATTCTTGTGACCTGTGTACGTCTTCAGGCACTGGAAGAGAAAAGCAAAAGGCAAAAAACCATAAGCGCAGCTGCCAATATATCTAGCAGTCAAGGACAAACTCCCTTTGCAGGGCAGACTAAATACATCTGTGCACCTTTCCCACCCCCAGCAACTCATGCAAAGCATGCAGAGGGCAATTCTGCCCTAGAATGCTAACCAATCACTTCGAGGGGTGACCCCAATTTGTCACTTCCACCCACAGAAAAAACAAGGCAATAACAATTTACCAGTTCAAAAAACATAGAATTCCATGTCTTTGGGCACCATAAAAATGTAAAGGAACTTTTAAAATGATCCCATTTAGTCCACTACTATAGAACAAGTATCAGAGGGGTAGCCGTGTTAGTCTGGATCTGTAAAAGCAGCAAAGAGTCCTGTGGCGCCTTACAGACGTATTGGAGCATGAGCTTTCATGGGTGAATACCCACTTCGTCGGATGCATACTATAGAACAAGGGCTGTAACAAATATTATTTATAGTAATTATATTGTACAGATGACAGAGAAAAAGCTTAACCTTATTTGAAACCATCCAAAGCAGGCTACAAACCTAGCTAGGACTTTATAGTAAGAGATTGTGACTGTACCTTTCCTTTGCTGTAGTCCCAAAGTTTCAGAGTGCTAGAGAACAAAAAGGAGAACAAGGATTTTAGGCTTTGTTTTATTTCACTGGTCGTGATTTCTTAGTACATAAAATTTTTTCCATACTAGAGCTTCCTAGAGTCTACATTAGTCATTTTAGTCTGGCTTGGGAATGCAGAGTTTCAGCTAACCCAAAAATTGGATTTTATTTACATGCCACTTGTATTTGCCTCTGTGAAAAAAATATGGAGCAAGTCTTTAAAAATGCATTTTGTCAAGTCCTTTTCTCTTCACACATGAATAGATGCTATGATGAGGTACGTGACCGATAGAGTTGAGAATTCTCATTCAGTTCCTTTCGTCCCCCACATTTTGAGCTAACACATAATACAAGATACAGATTTTGGACCAAGCAAAACCAAGCCAGAACCACATGCTGTCCTGCATCTAAGTAGTTACAGGAATTGTGTAATGGGATGAGAGTTTTTTAAATCAGTCAGTAGTAGGCAAAAGAGACAACGTTCAAATTCTATTTGGTAGCCTAAGTGAAATTAGTCACTGGTTTCAGACAGGTATGTCTCTTTCACACACATACAAAAAAAACCACAAAAACCCCACCCATATTCAAGTATGAGGCAACAATGTTGACTCCCACTGCTCTGGCTTGCAAAATAGCTTTAATTTTGGGTTTCCTTGCACTCACCGGATGAAAAGAGAAGGAACAATCCTGTAATGTCTTTTATAAGAAGACATTGATAGATAACTAGCTCATCACCCTATGACTTAGGGATGGGAGAGTCTCATTACAGCAGCAGCAATTAATACTTAAGGGTGGAGAAAGGAGAGTGGCTGGTCCTTGCTAAGCAGTGGCACTGGAAATATTCCAGTCGGAGAACTCTCAATAGAACCAATCCCCCTGCATAGCTTTTCTGCTTTGTATGCACAGCTATTTTAGCACTGCTGCTTGAGAGAGAGAGAGAGAGAGAGAGAGAGAGACTTACAGCCTTTCATGGTGTTACAGTAAGAGAACCATTTGATCAAGGAACTACTTCATGATGAAGGCTCTGAAAAGACGCAAAGCTAAGAGTGCACAGGGGTATGTCAACAGCAGCGCTAAGACTGCCAATAGCATGAACTTTGCTGATGTTCTGACAATATAATTCCCAGAGGACTGGATTACAGAAATTTGATGGTAGGTATTGAGTTTACCCATCATAAGAATATTACAACAGCATAAAAAAAGGTTACATTTGAAGTTGATGAATGTACTTTAAATGTATTTTTGAAAACCTACTTGTCCAGAGTTGCTGCTAGTATGTATTTGCCATTTGGCGAGAATTTCACAAAAGACACGGGAGGGTTATCATCATCTGTATTGGAAATATAAGGGTGTTACACAGAATATAATGAAATATTTCTCTCATGGACAAAGACTTCCTTGTGACAAAAAACACCTACCGCCGATTACAAAAGCTAGCTTCAAGATTAGTTTAGTTAAGTTTTTGTTCAGCTACCATTTTATACTTCAAGCAAACTGATGAGAGATACAGGTAACTGGCAATGTGAAATAGTTCAAGAGGAAGAATATTTGGTTTGCTACCATTTTATTATTCCATAATCGTCTATTACCCAACCTTTCCACTCCTGCATCAACCTTCCCTATAGTCCACAGCATGGCTGTAAAAGTCAGAAGTAAGGCCCTACTTCATTTGAGAGATTGTGGAACATGCAATACTGAGCTTCCACCACAATTCTGGCTTTAATTAGCTTACTTTGCACAGTCCACAATTTTGCATGTGTTTTGAGTATGCAAATAGGACTGCACTAACGTTTAATGCCTGTAAAATGTTCAAGGCTAAAGTGATTGGACTCAATTTCTACAGCACTTGTTTAGTCTTCTGAATTGTAGTCACTGAATTTTATATTGTCAGTCTTTTTTTTTTTTTAATGAATGTAATATTAAAATATTAGGGGGGTGTGTGTGTATATATATATATATATATATATATATAAAAATCTCACAGAACTGGAAGGGACCCCAAAAGGTCAGGGAGTCCAGCCCCCTGCCTTCACGAGCAGGACCAAGTGCTGATCCCTAAGTGGCCCCCTCAAGGATTGAACTCACAACCCTGGGTTTAGCAGGCCAATGCTCAAATCACTGAGCTATCCCCCATTTGTTGCAGCAAAATGTCTGGTTATCAAAAAAAAAATACAGTAGGCATAACATAATACTTCAGTGTTTATATCATTCCAGTAAATTTTCTTCTTAAACAAATAGCACTTTTTCTAACGCTGGGAATGGGTGACGGGATTTGATCACTTGATGATTCACTGTTCTGTTCATTCCCTCTGAAGCACCTGCCACTGGCCACTGTCGGAAGACAGGATACTGGGCTAGATGGACCATTGGTTTGACCCAGTAAGGCCATTCTTATGTCTACTCTGGCTTGTCCGCAACTATTTGAAGATCATCCCAAGATTAGGGCCTTAGTCATAAAACCATTACACTAAGACACACCCTACTGCTAAAGTCTGTCCATTGTGAACACCAGAAGGTGTAGTTTTGTCTATGTCACTTCATATTAACACTAGAAACTGGTAATCAGAAGCATGACATGCCCCGTTCAACAGGCTGCCCACTGTCTTAAGAAGGGCATCAGTTCTCAAACACCCGCAATCCTAAACTGTAAACACATTTAGTCTTCTCCCACTGCCATGTGCTATTTATTGCACTGGAGTATGTAGCTATCATTTCTGAAAGTGAAATAAGACTTACTTTTGCCATAGCGGTTCCAAGCCAATGCACAGCCACGCATAATACTACAATGACTAGTGAAAAACCCTGTAGTACAGGCACTTTGATTTATTGTCAGCACACGCTGGACAATATTCCAAGCCTAAGAAAGTTTCCTACACATGTGAGAGAGGATATTTCACCTAAAATCAACTGCAAGGATGGTTGTGTATGAAGAGGGCAGTGTTAGGAGAAGGAAAAGAGAGAAACCAAAGCCAATAAGAAAACCACCTAACAGCAGTCAAAGTCATGCTGAGTACTTCATATTCTATACGATAATACAGCAGAGCGAATCAAGAACAACACACAAACATTTGCCTGCTTACCAATCAGTGTTTTTAAGCACTGGCCTGATGCCGTATCCCAGATTCGACTTTAACAAAAAAAGAGACAGACATGAGTCAATACAATACAGTCCATAGCAACAATAGTATCAACTTAGAACTTTACATTTTAACCTCAAAGTCATGAGGTAAGTGAAAAACTAAAAGAATCTACATTTTTAAAGTTATTTTTATGTAAGGAGTCTAGAAGGCTATGGCACATAATAAATGTTACTGAAGAAATACCCACTTACCAGAGACCATCATAGCTACTTGACACTATCAGGGACCCATCACGATTAAAATGCACCTGTGGTTTTACATATGGGGGAAAAATAGCAGTATTCGTGTTTATGAAGAGCAAGAAGTCACATTCGAAAATTATTTATCTCCCAAGTAGTATGTTGGGTCCCAATTATCACAAAACTAGTACGCTGCGATTCATGTGGAGGGTGGCAAGAATTAAGCAACGTGATGATGGGCACAGAAAGTTCAGACACATCAGGTTAAAAAAAAAAGCACTCTGGAAATTTTACTGTAAGTCAGCCTTGCAAAATTCTAATGCCTCATTTGCCTGATTTTTTTTTTTTCCAGCTTGAATACAAATAGCTGCAGTTAAATTCAGTTAGCAGGGTAATGGCTGGGCAAATAGATTGAGACTAGCTGTAAGTTTTCATAACAATTACTAGATTGTTTTAAGAGGCCTCTTGAAACATTAAGATCTGAACTGATTCACTGCTCCAATGTCGTGAGGAATTTTGCTAGCAGTAGCGAGACCATACTAGAAGAGTGCATTATAGTTACACGCACACCTCAGTCCGGTCCATTTATTTTCTTCAGTCACACATGAGCTTCTCTCAAAACCCCAGTAAAGTGAATTTTAAATAGCAAGTATTGAAACACACCCATGAGGGTGGTGGAGAAGGGGTTTGTAAGCTCATACAAATTTCTGGTAAGCATTGTGGACTTTACTCAATTTTAATATCAGATCTGTGTGTCCAGAGCAGCCATAGCTTAAAATGTCTGAAGTTTAGAATTCTGCTCACCTCTGCTTTCATTTAGTAACATTTCATTTCTGTTAAGAGCTGCACACTTTGTTTTCCCTACCATGAATGGATTTTTAAAAAACACAAAACCATACATGGTTTAGTCACTTTCATCCACAAAATGGATGAGATTTTAAATGCAGTTTATTTTGAAGTTAGCTCGTTCTACCTCCTGAAGTGATTTAGAATAATGATAAAGTTATGGAGCAACTCAGATGTATAGCAAATTCAGACTTTCATTGAGCAGACAGGAATAGTCCCCACAATCTGTGCTTTTATAGCAGATGCCGCCTGTTATAATGCCCAGAAGCAGAAATCCATGCTGGGGTTCGAGTGGTAAGTATGGGTCAGTGGCATCTCCATGTTCATTAAGACCCTTACAAGTTATCACATGGCATTTTGTGTCCTTCACCAAGGGGCCGACAGAGAGTAACAGTGAGACACTGCTCCCTTCTTTGCAAAAGGGGAGAAAGCCCTGCTAGATGCAGGCAAACATGTCAGTATGTTAATGTATCTCAAGGCACTTACAGCTGAAACTGGGTCAGAATGCGCAGGCAGCGTCTTGAGGCACTTCCCTGTTTTCACATCCCATATCCTCACACTTTCGTCAAACTGAAGATCAGAGGACAAAGTCACACAGTGATTTTCAAATGCACTCACTCCCCAACTATACTGCCCAGTCCGCATGAACGGATTAACAGGTTGCATCAGGGAGGGGAAAGAAATATGCATGACTACATTCCTCAAGCATACAGACTTATTTCTGCTTAGCAGCAACCAAGATTTTAATGGAATTCATCTTCCCTGCTAGTCACTTAGCACTGTTCACTTAGTGTGGGGATCTTCAAAGGAGTTAAATCCTAACTTTCATGCTTTGCACTTCATGGAACTTTCCCGTGCCAATCACAAGGAGTTTTATGAATGTTAAGCTCAAATATTCATGCAAGAAAGCTAGTATTTATCCCTAGCTTACAGACAAAATAATTCAGGTTTAAATGACCTGCTCAAGGTGACACAGCGAGCTGGGAGAAATGTGAGAAGAGAACCCAAGAGTCTTATCCCCAAGTCCCTTCACAAGCCAGGTGCATAATGCTTCCTAGCTGCACAGAAAGCTGTTGAAATTGACATGAAGCTATGTTTCAGTGATGTCAAGGTTTGCATGAAATGGTCAAATAATCCCTGAAAGAGATAAGGGTATCTTCCAGAGCAATCACAGAATCTGAACTACAAAGCTACAAGGAGCTTCTAGTTCCCAAGCTATTCATGCCACAACAGCCCTCAGTACTTAAGGCTTTGCAATGAAGTGAATGTAGATATGCTGACTGCTAGTGAAGCCAGAAGGAACATCTGGAGCTAGACCTATAGCCAACACTCACGGTGCTATGGGTGAAGGCCCAAACTTCTAAAGCTGGGCTGAGGGCTTTGACTGTGGCTCAACAGCCAATACAGTAGTGATGCTACCAACTCTCCCCTTTAAGACTTCATTTAATTACATGTTATGAATAGAAGAATTCAGATGGTCTAGACCTCTGCAGGGTGTACGAGACGTGTATTTCACTGAGAGTCTGTTCACTTACCGAGCCTGAAACAATGAGGTTGGACTGGGGGTTGAAGTTGCAGCAGAAGACATAGTTACTGTGCCCCTTCAGTGTCTTCAGACACTTGCCCTGAATAATTTAATTCATTTAATTTAATTTAAATTATTACTAGTCAAATATACACAGTCGATTTACCAGTAACTTTCCACTCTTCAAAGTTCCCATGGTGACCTACATTCAGGACTAGTCAGACTGTGATAAAGGGATAACATCGGTTAAATTTCTACCCTAAATCTAGGCTTCGATTAAAAAAAGAAAAAAAATACACAAACAAACATGCTTTTATGGGAAAGGAACAGTTAAGCAAAACAGAAACAAGGTGTTTCCAACCCCAACCCTGTCCCATTCTCATAGCGCATAAGAACCAGGCGGTTAAACTGATTACAAACAAAAGTGAAATGAACCAGCTTATTTTAATTGCCAATACAGAAGGCAAGCAAGCTGCATCGCTGGTGAAAAAAGTTAATGACAGATGTTCCATCTCAAGTTAATCTTCATTTTAAGATGCCCCAAGAGAGGACTGGGAGAAGAGAGAGAACTGAAGCCCTTACCGAGCTCACATCCCAGATTTTGAGAGTTTTGTCATCGGAGGCAGAGACAAGAAGGTTGGAATCTGATGACCATGCTACGTCAGAGATACCCTGAAACAAAGGAAAGCAATTTAACACTGAGCTTTGCTTGCTCATTCACTCCAGAACAGCCAAAGCATAGACAGTTTCATATTTGAAGCCAGAAAGAGAGAAAAGCAAGGTCACCTTAACTTGGGAAAGTCAGGGTAGAAATGGATCACAGCAACTTTAACACATCTTCCTCTTACCACAGGATAGCCAATGACTCAGGGAAGCTTTTAACTTTGCTGAGCCTCGCATTGCAAGAGCCTAGTGGTTTGTTCAACCAACAGTTCTAGTTATTCTGGGACCTGACCCTCTTTTTGAAGTTCATAAACAACAACTAACACATAGCTGGGTTAGATCGATTTCCTTCCCCCTCCCTGAAGAGGGGCTCATCCCTACTGTCTGCCTGAAATGACCCACAGTAAGATTTTCAAAAGCACTCAAGTGACTTAGGAGCCTAAGTCATGTTTTCAAAAGTGATTTAGGCAGCTGGGTCCTATTAACTTTCAGTGAGATTTAGGAGTCTGAGTCTCAATGGAAGTGAATGGGACACAGGTATCATCTAAGTTAGTGCTTCTCAAAGCCGGCCCGCCACTTGCGCATGGAAAGCCCCTGGTGGTCCAGGACGGTTTGTTTACCTGTCATGTCCGCAGGTTCGGCCAACTGCTGCTCCCATTGGCCGCAGTTCGCCGCTCCTGGCCAATGGGGCCTGCAAGAAGCACACAGGCCAAGGGATGTGCTGGCCGCAGCCCCCATTGGCCTGGAGTGGCAAACTGCAGCCAGTGGGGGCTGCAATCGGCTGAACCTGCAGACTCGGCAGGTAAACAAACCATCCTGGACCGCCAAGGGCTTTCCTTGAACAAGCAGCGGACCAGCTTTGAGAAGCGCTGATCTAAGTCGCTTTTTAAAACTGGACTTTAGTACTTTGGTATGTATTTCTTCATTTTCAAACATTAGGTCTTATTTCCTGAATTTCAATGGGTGAAGCCATGAGAAATGTCAGGTTCCCTTTTAAAAAAAAAAAAAAGCACCATTCTGATCAAAATTTAAAGCAAATCCTGTAGGTAGAGCATTATACCATGTAGTTTTCCTAGATGGAAGCCCAGCTGTTCAAACAGGTAGTGTTAGTGCTCACAAAGGGAATGACTTTCACACTGGCTAAACACTGTGCATCTAGATGCTTTATCAGCAATCCACAGGTTTCTGCCCATCTCTCTCAATCCTGACCTGAAACATTCCTGTTATTCCAGGCCTGGGCCATCATCATCATACAGGGTTGGATGGGGGGTTGCCATAGGGACAAATAAACCCTACCCTCAGATGAGACCAAACAATTTGCTGTCACATGAATTAAACCACTATACGAAGGCTTCTGGAGGTGAAAGCTAGCATATTAACTCATTATGCAAGCCCCAGATGCAATACTGAATTACAATTGCTATCTGAAAGGACAGCTAATTAGACTGCAGAATATTCTTTAGAGTTCAATACTTACCAGTTTGTGACCAGATATTGTTTTTTCAAACTTGCCATCATATGCTCCCCAAATTTTAATTAGTTTGTCAGCCGCTGAAAAGAGAAAAGATTCCCAGTTACTAACCAAGCAGCACTAAAAATAGCTACCTCGCTCCCTTAAAGAGAGAGAAACACATTGGCTACTTTTCTGCAAACACATTACAGTTTTTACCCTCAAGCACAGACTTCAATGCATAAGGTAGGGCGTAAACACTGCATGAGTTGAGATTACACATGCAGCCTTGAAAGTAAATGGTCTCAACTAATTCAGTTCCAAAACTGGATCCAATGTAATGTGTTTGACAAGGACTGACCTTTAGTTTCTCATTTTTTTAAATAAATGTATTGCCAATGAGAAAAAAAAAAAGTTACCATGCCACATCACACACTGAAACACTTCTGCCTCAGAGAGAGCAAAACTGATCTATAAATTGGACTGACATTACTGCTCGTGAGAAACAAACCCGCTACCCATGATCATGTTAGCTTGTGCTCTGTAGGAGAAAAAGAGGTTGATATTTGCCAGGTGTTAAAAGTTAGAGAACTGTCCAGGGAGGGAGGAGAAATTAACTTCTAGAAGGTACTGTGAAGAGGGAGAAGTTAATTTCTATGGAATATACTGCCCATATAAAGGCAAGTCACAATAAAGGAAAAGACCAGAATTACTGCCCATGTCTAGAGGTCATGGTGATTTCAGTGGCCATCTCCATCACCTCCAGTCCTGTTCCTCTAAACTGCCTCTTTCCTCGTCAATCCCCTCTAGGTAACCAGTGACCAGTTATGTGGCACTTGATTCAAAAGGAAGTTGTCAGGCAGTTGCAATGGTCACCAAAGAAAAGGTTAAACAGATATCAAGGTGGGCTTTGAGTTCTAGGCAAAAAACCTGTCAAGTGTGTCAGTCCTGTACATTTCACCTGGCTACTTACAAGAAAGGAACAGGCAGACTCTCCAAGATGCAATTATATTACAAAGTCAATGGAGTGGAGGGAGAGCTAGGAGCCCTCTGAGTGAATCCCACCTCAGTGCAGAGAACGCACACGGTCGCTCATGCCACGCAAGGCCCAATTTAAAGACTTAAGCCAAAGTTTAAGTGGTGCAAAGGGTTGCATGGGGCCCCCTCTGCACAAGGATTAATTTCGCATGTATCCACAATCAGTGTGTAACTCTGCATTGTTTTTTGTAAAGTGGTTCTGTCGCACAAGTTGAGCATCTCAAGCCCTTCAAGCCAGGCAGAGGAAGATTCAGCATATTGGACAACAGGGCATAAAAGCCAACATTAATGCGGGTCAAACTTTGAAACAGCCAGCTTTGAATGTCACTTTAAAAAACAAGCCATGTGGTTATATCCTCACACTTTCTGATCACTGTTCATTAAGATTAGCCATCTACCTGTCTCCCAACCGGAGGTTCACATGTGCACAATTCAGATAATGGGAAGGAATTAACGAAGACTAATACTTACAGGAACTGGCCAGCCACTCTCCATTGGGACTAAACTTTACTGATGAAACTGCCTTAGTGTGTCCTGCTAACGTGAACTTTAAAGCGTAGTTTGGTTTTACAGGTGCCGGCTGTAAGAAAGAGTCACACAAGTAAGATGACCGGAGCTTTAACTCAGCGTTTCAGCTGTAACTGGGATATCAGACTGAGCCACTGTGCAGTGCTCTGCACTTAGATGGCAATCCAGATTTAATCCTTTATTTTTTAAAACTTTAAGTTCCTAGCCCTTATGTTTATGAAGGAAACTTGAGCCAGTACTGTCTTCCTGAGCCAACACAGAGACATATTCAAACAACGGGTTAAATTCATCCTTGGTGTAACTCCAGCCAAGCCAGCGTTACCAGGAATGAAGCTGGCCCAAGAAGTCTGAGAAGCGTGAAATGAGCCATTGATCTCAATGGAGTGACCTGTAAAGGATTTTTAAAAGTTGGGGTTGAGGCTTTTTGCTTCTTTATGATTTAAAATGAAGACCTGAAAAGCTCCCCCACCAACCACAATTTTTCATCTTAAATACCAGCAATGTCAAATCCAACCTTCCCTGGTTTTGCTGGCAGACTTTTTGGGCAAGGGTTTCAGAGGGGCGCTGCAAGTTCTCACACCCTTATTGATGAGGCCATGGTCTTTAACAAAGGCATCCTTTCTCCCAAATGCCCACAGGCATTGAAAAATTTGAAGTCACTTGCAATCTGTTCCTCTCTCTATTGAGATAATAAATTCACCAGTTCTCCAGTAGCTCTAGGACTGTCCAATGGTAGACAAGAGGTGAATTGCTAGTGCAGAAAGCACTAAAATATTTTCTTGATAAGACTCTTTTAGGCTCTTTTTAAATATCACAAAACAGAAAAAAGGGTACAAGGCCCCCTTTTCTTTTCTTTTCTTTTAAACCTTTTGCAAGTCACCTTTACATACCAGCACTGGCTATTTAACTGGTGATCTTTTCAGCAGAAATATTCAGCTACTCTAGGATTGCTGGAAGGCTTTGGTAGGATACCATAACATTCCCCCAGTCTGACCCCGATTGTAATAATTGTGGAAATCATAATTAGCAGTAGAAATAATTAAAGAAACCAAACTTCTAACAGACCTTATAATTCCCTCCTGGCTAACTGGGAACGCTGTTTATTATTTCAAGAAACCCTGGCAGTATCTCCCCATTTCTCAGCAAAGATTTAATACTAGTGTCACACCAATATCTTACTACTGTGATGGCATTAGTTACAAAATATACTATGCTGAATTTATGAATACTCTGAAGTGTTACCATAAAACAAAATTTACATATTTTGTGATATATTCTAATTAATTTTGCAAACTAGCAAAATTCAATAAGCCACACTGGACCTCTGTTGTACATGTTGAAGGTTACATTATCCACCTGTATCAAAACTAAGCTCTTTCGAGCAATGGCAGGAATCTTGTTCTCTGTCTTGTCCACAAAGCATGTAGCATATTCTTGGCTCTAAACAGAATTAGGAGAAATCTTGAACAATTCTTTTAATTCATGTAAGTTATTAAAATTCAATTTCTTAAATACCCCAGTACTATTTGTACGTTTGCCAGTAAAAGATGCAAGTAACTTCCATGTGTACTGACAGGAGGAGATATAGTTCTGAGATTTACACGCACCTTGGTCTGATTGGTTGAGGAGGAAGGAGTAGATTGTGTTTTAGTAGATTCTGCATCTGGTTTCTTCTCTTCTGTTGCCATGGTTCTCAAGCTAGCAAGTCAGACGTATGGTGCTTGAAGCGAAGAATGAATGTGCTGCTTCAAAAGGGAGCCTTTCACACCAAAAAGAACGGCTCTAATAACACAAACCTACGAGAAAACGAAACCCCACTGTTAGCTATCAAGGAAATTATTTCAGCACTTAGAAAAAAAGCATTAACACAACAGTGCATCCTAACCATAATCCATGTCCCCAAGTAACCAGTGAAAACACAGTTTCATGCCCATGACTTTGTACCATATGCACTGCTCCTCTCAACTCCCCTTCTTATAAGCTGAACTACGGAACCTTTTGCTAGCCACGTTGTGCTTGTCCTTTTTCGCAGATGCCAAACAACATTTGAACAGCTAAGCACATTACTGTTCATGAGAACTCTTTTCCATGTAAGCAACTGCTGTAGTTACCACAGAATTGTTAACCAGTGGCAAGGGAGGTGATCCATGTGATGCTCTCAGAAGTTGTGGTCTATAGAATACAAGCTCAAGAACCTCAGTTATGATCTATTATCACATTTTCCAAGGCTCCTCTGCACCATATTCAGCAATCACTAAGAATACAGTACAGCTGTGAGGATCTGGCAAGGGTTGGGGTAGTTTATTTCTCAACACACTCCCTGAAATACCATTAAAATTAAATAGTTCAAAAGCATAAGAGACACAAAGGTTTCATTTCATAGAACAGATGCAAGTAATAGCCCTGGACATCTTTTGGGCTGAATGACAGATATGATGCAAAACCTATGATAATGCAAAATATGCAACAGGCATACCCAGAGCTCAAAATCCTATTAGCTTCCTCTGCTCTCTCAATTCACCCATTTCAACCAAGTGTTGCCTCCTTAACTGCATTTCAGAGCAGCAAATCACACTTGTTTCTGCCGTATACTTGGAAGATGTTTCACCTGATTAAGAGCCAGCCTTGTAATAGTCTCAACAGACTCGCCTTCTGAAACAAAACCTGTAAGTGCTGTGCCAACGTTCTGCAGTCAAGGCTTATACTGCAGAGGGAGTAACCTCTATGGCAGCCCAAGTAGATTTCAGCCTGACAATGGGAAATACCTCTGACACAGACAGTAAGGCTCTGTCTTTAGGAACAAATTATTAGTGTAATTTCCCCACTGTTGCTACCACCAGTTCTGTTCTGCTGATAGCAGCTGTATTTGGAGTGACAGCGTAGGTGACTGGTAGCATTTTAAGCATCATATCATCACTGGGGGTCTATGCAGCATGGTATTGCCCGTTGCTTGTCTACACTAGAGTTCTCTTTGGTGGAGATGAGCCGCTGGTAGGAAATTTGGAAGAGATCTTTGGAAACCGTACGTCAGCTTTTCAGAGCGTAGCTCTGGTTAGCACAATGTTATTTATCATTCAGCACAGGAACAAGAGGCAGCTTTCTGCACCAAACAGTAGAAACAGCAAAAGTCAGTCCGGATTCCTGAATGGCAATTGGCTGATGATAATATGGCTAACACCGAGCTCAGGAAGAGACCTATGCCCAACCCAAATCATTAATGCTTAATGCTTCAGCCTGCTGAAGACAGTACAAACTCTACTTCTGTACGTGTGCCAGTCCAACATCCAGTCACCTGCAGCAGCATGGGCACCCAGGACGAGACAAGCACGCTGTTCTCCATGTAATGAATGGTAAGGGCCAGGATCAAGACAAGTAAGTAACATGGGCCACACGAGCACCCCAGAACCAGTGCACAGAAGGGGTGGGGGAAGGAGAAAGGAATAATGCATGCCCCCTATAAAGCATGTGAACCAAGGAAGGGAAAGGTTGATGCATGCAAAGCAAGATACAGAATATGGGATGGGAGCTAGAGAGGAGGGCAGATCTGTGCACCCTGGGCATGGACTGATGCGTACCCCAGCCTAGCACAGGGGCTGTTTCGGGGGGGGGGGGCAGGGACAGGCCTATGCATCCCTGGGACAGGGTCTGATTCATGTGCCAGCCTGGCATAGGAACTAGAAAACGCGGAGCAAGTCCATACATCCTGGAAGCAGGGACTGGTGAGTGCTAAGGAGGGAACGTATTTATGCACTCCCCATGGGCACTAGAGAGAAGGCAGATCTGTGCACCCTGTGGGCAGGGGCTGGTACACAACCCACACACATGGAAGCTAGGGAGGTGCAGGTCCATACACCCTGGGCAGATCCATGTACCCACATGGGTTCTCAGGAGGGGATAGGACAATGCACCCTGAGGGCGGATCCATTCACTCCCCATGGGCTTGGAGAGGGACACATACAGAGGCTAGGGAGGGGGCGGTGCATAGGGGCTATGTGGGCAGGTCCATGGTCCCCAGGGCGGGCTCGTGCATACCCCACACATGTGCAAGCTAGGGAAGAGACAGGTCCATGCACCACCCCCATTCCTCCCATGGGTGCTAGGGAGCAGCCAGGAGCTGGTGCATCTCCCCCACGTGTGGAGGCTAGGGAGGGGGCAGGTCCATGCACCCCCCCGAGGTGCTAGGGAGGGGCCAGGACTGGTGCATGCCCCCCACACACGGAGGCTAGGGAGGGGGCGTCCATCCACCCCCCGAGTGGCTAGGGAGGGGCCGGACCTGCGTGCATGCCCCCCACACACGCGAGGGCTAGGGAGGGGCAGTCCGATGCACCCCCCCGAGTGCTAGGAGTAGGGGCCACGACTGGTGCATGCCCCCACACACGGAGGCTAGGATGGGGCAGGTCTATACACCCCAGGAGTGCCACGGGAGGGCTTGGGGCGGTGCACACCCCACACACGAGGCTAGGGAGCGCGCAGTTGCGTCGCACCCCCCACCCACGCGGGCAGGTCCCGGGAGGAGGTACTGGGCTCCGACAGAAGCCGGCCGCTGCCCGCGGGTCGCCGGTCAGGCGGGGACGGCGGGCGCTCGGGCGCGAGGCGGAGGCTGGCGCGTGCCCCCCAGTAGGGGGCGGGGGGCTCTGGTCCCGTTCAGTCACTTACCGGGGGGCGGGGCGCCGCCTCCTCCTCGGCGGGGAGCGGGGCCAGGGAGGGGGGAAGCGGCGGCAGCTCCGTAGCCGCCAGGCGGGGGAATCTGGGACGGCGCATGCGCTAAGGGTGGGGGTGGGGGAGGCACAATGCCGCTCTCTCCTGGGGACGCTACGGCGAGACTGAAGGGACAGAAACAGCGGCAGGCCGGGTCCACTGGCAACGCCTTAAAGGGCTAGAAGCCTCTTCTGGGTGAAGAGTTGGCAGCGATGGTGGGGGGAAGAGACTAGATGTGGTTTGGTGGAAGCGTGGTCGGTTGGGGGTCCCCAGGCCACGGACGGATGCACAGCAGCCAAGGTTCCTCCAGAGAGCCCAGCTGGGCTCCGCGCTGCACAGCTCCAGTCCAGAGGCTCCCGTGCTGCCCACGTGTGCAATTCCCATTGAAGTCACTGAGCACTAGACCAAAGCCCAACCTGAAACTTCCCAAGCAGGAGCCATCAAGGCCTGACTCTTCCCTGTCTGCTACCCCTGTAGTCATTTACACTGGGCAACATGGGTGTAAAGTGCTGCCTCTGGGAGGAGCAGAGGAGAGTTCTGGTCTGGGGGTGGCTCTCACATACACGGTTCTGACTGTTACCATGTCCACACTGAAAATATGTGGGACCCAGGTCTGCAAACAGTCAACATACATGGCTCATATTAGGAAACCCAGGCGCAAAACTGCAGTGCTGCTTTAAAACTCACTTTTTAAAATTTTGGGCAGGTCCCGTGGTTATTGTGTCTTATTGATTCCAGATCAAATGAACTCCATTTGCAAATGAAAAGGTGACTTTTAGCACCTAGCCTTGCAAATTCACTCTGGCCTCTGAGACTCAAGCTGTGTTCACACAAATCAATGACACTCAGACTTAGGCTCAGGAGCCACAAGGGGCTCTGTAATGTGTCTCCTGAAGCTCATGATATTAAACTACTGTGTGATTTAATTATTAACCAATCAGGATGCTTTTACTAGGTCATTAACCAATTGTGAAATACTTGGTCACTTATTTTGTTGTTGGAATTGTGTGAACTCACACTACTGTGGCTCTCTTAGGTAATGTTGATTGGTAATTTGTCTCCTGAACCACTGAGGTCGGAGTATCACTGTTATACATTATCGCTAATGCTCTACTTAAATCACAGAGAAGTCCCACATTTTTCAAGGGTTGGTCATGGCATAAATAGCAAATTTTGCAGATGTGTCCATACAGTATCTAAGCATTGTACTGTACTATTGTTAGGTTTGTAAGTCACCCTGAGTAAAGGAGTCTGCTAAATCAACGGTTCTCAAACTTTTTTTGTTGGGATCCCCTATGAAAATATTTCAGGCTGTTACAACCCCCTCCCCAAAAAGTGACACCCTCCCATCCCATACCAAGGCACCCTTACTTCTGTGCTGCTGCTGTCGGCGGTGCTCGGCAGCCAGATACTCTCTGGTCACCCAGCACTGAAGGCAGTACAGATGTAAGGGTGGCAATACTGCAACAGCTGCCTGCCCTCCCACCAATAGCCAGATTTCATGAGGGAGGCCAGATTTCAGAGACTGTGATGCATTTTTCATGGCTATGAACTAGGTGGAGTCTTAATTATTGCCTGTAATGTAGATTCTCCAGTATGAATTATGTTTTCAGTAACTCATGTGCAACTCCCCAGTCTCATAGTCGGGCCATCAGCAACACCTGCCTGGGCAAGACTCTCGTCTCCAGGCTATGCCTTTGGTGACACTTGTGCAATGCTCAGTGCCACTGAGAACATAATTTGGAGACTATGGATTTGCCCAGATGTTGCTGAGGGCACAATTCATCCTGAAGAATCTTTACTACTCACAATGCATTTAAAAAAAACAAAACAAAACAAAACAAAAAGCTTGATTTTTTAGAGGACAGGCTGAGTTTGTAGAGCTTGCAACAAATAAATCATTGTTTGATTTGTAAAATGAGCAAATATGATCAGGAATTAGAGACAGAGTAAACCTGGTGCCTCACAATCATAAAGCTGTGGCATACAGGAATGCTGTCAAGGGACTGGTTTCATTTTTGGGCCCCCGTGGAGTGCTTTCCAATATTGACTTTCAGAATGAGTAAACAGCTGGTATTAAAGGGACTCCCCTAGTCTCAAACCCTTATGATGTAGCTAGTGCCCCATTTGGGTTGCTACACTAGCACTTTCCCTATTGATAAGAAAATCCTCACTAAAGGAAAATGGGTGACTGAACCACTCAGGAAATTGATAATAAGACACATAGCCTTTTAATTCAGCCTTGCTGGATCAAATCCAGCCTATATGCCGTAGTGACTGAAAGCGGTTACCCTTTGGCCTACTCAGACCAGGGTTAGATGACATAACAGTGAAAGTTCTCACAACTGGTCGATGCTGCTGCCAGCATTGGTGTAGCTGCATTAGTCCTAGTGCAAGAGTGGGAGAACTGCAACGGAGACACAGCCTGTGATGGCTGTTCAGTCACCTGTATGAAATGAACTGATGGTCTTAATCCACTTCCTTACACACAAGTATCCAAATAACCCCCGTCCGACTTCCATCCCTCCACACACTATCACAGCTACTCTTATTCACCCCCCACCCCCCAGCATATAAGTACAGAACCATGCAGACAGGCAGGGCTGCTTCAAGGAAGTTTCGCACCCTAGGCGAAACTTCCACCTTGCGCACTCCCCAGCCCTGCAGCAGTTCCCCACTCCACCCTCCGCCATGAGGTGCCCCTCGCACCTGTGGCAGCTACCCGCCCCGGGGAGCTGTGCATCACCTCCCCACCCCAGCTCACCTCTGTTCTGCGTCCTCCCCAAGCACGCTGCCCCTGCTCTAATTCTTCTCCCAGGCTGTGGTGCCAAACAGCTGATTGGTGCTGCAAACCTGGGAGGCGGAAGAATTAGAGCGGAGGCAGCATGCTCGGGGAGGATGCGGAGCAGAGGTGAGGAGCCCTGTGGCAGCTCCCTCCCCCCCGCCCTGAGGCACCCCCACGGCAGCTCCCCACCCCCCGGCCCAGGGAGCCGTACAGTACCTCCTCACCCCAGCTCACCTCTGCTCTGCGTCCTCCCCGAGCACGCCATCCCTGCTCTAATTCTCCTCCCAGGCTTGCGGCACCAAACAGCTGATTGGCACTGCAAGCCTGGGAGGCAGGAGAAGCAGAGCCGTGACCGTGCGGTGGAACCCCTGGGCTGCCGGCGGCAGCTCAGACTCCCTCTCCCTCCCAGCACAGCCTCTGAAACACTTCAAAAAATATTTGGGGGTGCCGCTTGTTGGCACCCCCAAATCTTGGCGCCCTAGGCAACCGCCTAGTTGGCCTAAATGGTAGCACTGGCCCTGCAGACAGGTCTCCATCTGAACTGGCACTGAGGTGAGTTGGTGGAGCAGCATCTGTGAAGTTTGCATTGCCATGGGCCCTACTATATCTGTTTTGTGGGTAGACAGAGGACTCCAATCACCAGAGCAGACAATGCGGCTCGGTTCACCAACAGTAAATTAACAACTTATATCAATGAAAAAAGAAAATCAGGATTCCCAATGACTATACCACATGCAAATGTTCAGTGTAGTCACCTTCTCGTCTGTATCTCTTTGTCTTTTGCTCCAGTGCTGGTGATTGTGTAATACAATGGCCTAATACATATCACCATGTCTCCCTCTAGTGATTACCTACAACGTGATCTCTTCTTGGGCTCAAGTGATTAGAGACTCGTGCTTTTGGTGTTGGAGGTATCAGATTCAATACCCAGTGATGACTGATGTCTGGGTATATACAAGGGCCTTGGCTTGAAATGCTTGCCTTGATACTTCAGTGGATCTCAGGAAAACTATTGTCTATCAGTGTGAATAATGACTGCAGCTGTACCAATCTTTTAAGACAGCTTTGGTTTTTTGGTTAGATTGTGCAAGACAACTCAAAGCAGCTCTTAAACAAGCTGCAGTATGCACCCCAAGTGGCACTGCTGAAAGCATAATAAAAACTCTGTTCTGACCCTGCACAGGAGAGCCCATGAAAAGGTTTCAGAGCAGTAGCCGTGTTAGTCTGTATCAACAAAAACAATGAGGAGTCCTTGTGGCACCTTAGAGACTAACAAATTTATTTGAGTATAAGCTTTTGTGGGCTAGAACCCACTTCATCAGATGCATGAAGTGAAAAATACAGGGATTCTTAAAACTGCAGTGCCCACCTGGTGAAGAGAAGAAATAGACTGACAGAGCCAGAACGGTACCAAGAAATCACCTACTACAAGACAGGCCCAACAAAGAAAGTAACAGAACACCACTAGCTGTCACCTACAGCCCCCAACTAAAACCTCTCCAGCACATCACCAAGCATCTACAACCTATCCTGAAGGACAATGCCTCACTCTCACAGACATTGGGAGACAGGCCAGTCCTCACCTACAGACAGGCCCCCAGCCTGAAGCAAATACTTACCAGCAACTACACACCACACAACAAAAACACCAAACCCTGCTAGAAACCCCGGTGCCAACTCTGTCCACATATCTATTCAAGGGACACCATCATAGGGCCTAACCACATCAACCAGACGATCCGGGGCTCGTTCACCTGCACATCTACCAATGTGATATATGCCATCATGTGCCAGCAATGTCCCTCTGCCATGTACATTGGCCAAACCAGACAGTCTCTACACAAAAGAATAAATGGACACAAATCTGACATCAGAAATCATAACATTCAAAAACCAGTAGGAGAACATTCAGTCTCTCTGGTCACTCAATAACAGACCTAAAAGTGCCAATTCTTGAACAACAATAAATTCAAAAAGAGACTCCAATGTGAAGCTGCAGAACTGGAATTAATTTGCAAACTGGATCCAGCAGATTAGGCCTGAATAAAGACTGGGAGTGGTAGAGTCATTACAAAACCTAAACTTAATTTCCCCAATACTAATTTCTCCCTACTGTTACTCACACCTTCTTGTCAACTATCTGTAACGGGCAACTCTCTTAGCACTTCAATAGTTATTTTTCCTCCCTTGGTATCCTGTTGTTAATTGATTTATCTCATTCGACTGACCTCACACTGGTAAAGCAACCCCCATCCTTTCATGTATTTATACCTGCTCCTGTATTTTTCACTTCATGCATCTGATGAATTGGGTTCTAGCCCATGAAAGCTTATGTTCAAATAAATGTGTTAGTCTCTAAGGTGCCACAAGGATTCCTTGTTGTTTTTAATGACAAGGTCACAACACATAAGGGCTGAATTTAGCAAATAGAATCTATCCCAATTATGCTCCATGCAAGCTGTATAACATTTTACAGGGTCTCAGAACATCCACACAAAGGCCCACATTTAGGAAAGCACTTAAGCAGGTGCTTACCTTTAAGCATGTTATGTGCTTTCCTGACCTGAGGCCAAAGGCTCCACAGAAATCACAACAAGCTGCCTTCATTTAACAGAGAATAAAAAACAAGAAAAGTGTGTCAAGAGCTGGTCCTTTAACAAAGATCTTTGAGATCCAAAAGTTCTAACGGCAGTTGGGGAATGGAAAATCTGTGGAGTTGGGGAGATTCAAGGAAAATTTTACTGCCTGCTCAGGAAATCTGGAGCAGGAATTTAAAGAATTAAACCTTATAAAACTAACTTGGAGGAGGGGCATAAGTAGAAGATAGGAAACAGAGTTGGAAAGCTGCACAATCCCCAGGGACAGCATTAAGAGACACATCCAGTTCAGTTCTCCTTTTTTGTAACCTAAGGTTGGTTGGTTTGTTTAAATAGACTAAGTTCACCATTTTAAAAGCAGGTACTTATTCAGTTGACATTGTTCCTACCAAAAAGTATTTGCTTTTCTTGCTAAAGATTATAATTCACATATACTGCACCCCATCTCTCACTTACTCACTTGTTTTGGAGATTTCCCCTACCACTTCCAGGGTTCTCTTATTTTTATTACTATTTTGCTAGTACCTAAAGATCTCAAAGTGCTTAACAAACAGTAATTAAGCATCTCAACAACACTGCATTTCCCCCTGCCCTGGGAGCTGGGTAAAGAAAAAAAAAATAACTTTTTTAAATAAAGCAAAACTATTTTTAATTATAATAGGCCCTGTTAAGCACAGGCCCAATTTTAAGTACCTGAGGTTTTGATGGGATTGCTCAGATGTATCAAGTTAGGCCCCTATATTCAGAGATAGAAGCTGGCATAGAACTCAGCCTCTTGCTTACAGAGTGGAGCATCTTGCTGAAAGTACTGATCTGTGATCTTTACCAGCTGTCCATTGGCCTGCAGGTGGAATGTAAGGTGTTGGTTATAACCTATAATAGGGCCCTACCAAATTCACAGTCTATTTTGGTCAATTTCATGGTCATAGGATTTTAAAAATCATAAATATCTCAGTTTCAGATATTTAAATCTGAAATTTTGGGTATTGTAACTGTGGGGGGTCCTGACTGAAAATGAGCTTGTGGGGGAAGGGAATTGCAAGACTATTGTCGGGGGTTGGAGTCACAGTATTGCCACCCATATTTCTGTGCTCTTGCCTTCAGAGCTAGGCAGCCAGAGGGATTTCAGCTCTCTGAACATTTTGAAGTTTTTGGTTTGTCATCTCAATTCAGGATGAAAATTTGTGAAAACTCAAATTTTTGCATAACTAAAATTTGGTTTCTCAGCCAACTGCAGTGTTGGGGTACCCACAGTCTTGGATAGGTGTCGTCATTTTAAAAATATTTAAAATCTAAATAAACAAATCTTGCTGGAACCTGAGGTCCCAGTGCTGCTCCCATTGAAAAGAATGGGAATTTTGTCACAGATTTCACTAACAGCAGGATCAAACCCTCAAAGTTGGATCCAAAACAAATTGAAGTTCCTGGAAAGATTATCATTGAGTTTTGATAGGCACTGGATCAAGTCCTTAGCCCCAGTCTTGCACACACTTACACACGCACTTACATTTACAACAGTGAGTAGTAAGGGACTTTCTCTGTTGCAAAGTTAAGCACGTGTGTCTTTGCAGGATTGGGGTCTTAACTAGTATTTTTATTAGTCTGCGACATTAATACTGCAGACAAGAAAAAACATGTACCAGGTCAAATTGCAAACAAGAAGTTATATACTAGTCAAGAAAACAAATGCATTGACTCAGGATTAAGACTAGGCATATTAGATCCACCAACATCTTCTGTGTTTTTAAAGAGCATCTGATCCATAGCAGATTGCAAATTCTCTGTGATTGCTGACAATGCTACTCTGTTTTTTTCCAAACCACAGCTACATCATGTTCATACGCTCACTCCTGAATTTAAAAACAAACACTCAAAGGTTTCCAGGCAGATTATTTTTTTCCCTATGCATGAATTTATGTCCAAACCCTGCTTGCTCACTGTAATTGATGAAATGTTACCATTAGCAAAGTGAGCAAATTTGATGTGAGCTTCCCCCATACTGCATGCACAGGTTCCCACAGACAGTAACCAGGGGGTCAGAAAGGGCCTGATCTTGAAAAGCTAGGGGTAGAGAGATTATTTTACCTGTATATTTGGCACTGGTGCAACCACTGCTGGAATAGTGTATCCAGTTCTCATGTCCAAAATTCAAGAAGTATGTTGACAAATTGGAGAGGGTTCAGTGAAGAGCCATGAGAAGGAGTAAAGGATAAGGAAAACCTGCTTTATAGTCAGGGCTGGCTCCAGGGTTTTTGCCACTCCAAGCTGAAAAAAAAAAAAAAAAAAAGCCGCGATCGCAATCAGCTCTACCGCTGCCGCTTCAGTCTTTGGCGGCAATTCGGTAGCAAGTTCTTTGCTCCAAGAGGGAGGGAGGGACCTGCCGCCGAAGAACCGGATGTGCCACCCCTCTCTGTTGGCTGCCCCAAGCACCTGCTTGCTGGGTTGGTGCCTGGAGTCGGCCCTGTTTATAGTGATAGACTCAGTGATCTAATTATCTTAACAAAGAGAGAGCTAAGGGGTGATTTGAGCAAAGTTTAAAAGTAGCTACATAGGGAACAAATATTTGATAATGGGCTCTACAGTATAACAGAGAAAAGTGTGATGCAATCCAATGGCCAAAAGTTGAAGCTAGACAAATTGAGACTAGAAACAAGGTGTACATTTTTAACAGTGAGTAATTAACCATTGGAACAATTTACCAAGGGTTGTGGTGGATTCTCCATCGCTGTCAATTTTTAAATCAAGATTGGTTGTTTTTCTAAATGATCTGCTCTAGGAATTAATTGGGGGCAGTTCCCTGGCCTGTATTATATGGGAGGTCAGACTAGGTGATCACAATGGTCCCTTCTGGCTTTGGAATCTGTGAACCTTGGCATGCCAATTATAGACCTTCCTTCAAAAGCGGGTAATAATAGATCACACCTACAAATCCACACATCAGTAAAGATTCATTATGGAGCCATGCACATCTTCATAAAAACAGCATGGTCCCAGCACCAGACAAGGATCAAACTCTTGAGTTCTGATTTCAGCTCTGACTCTGATTTCCCCCCTGGGCGTAGGCAAGCCACAACCAAATTTTACAGAGAGGCCACTGATCTCATGTGCCTCCCTTTTGAGGCATCCAGCTTGAATCACACATGGTCTTACACATTCACATCTCCCAGATACTTCCACTGGAGCAACAGGCTCTCAGCACTTCTGAAAACCAAGGAGCGTAGTCCTCCACAAGTGTAAGCTGTCACACTTAAGTAGTGACTGTGTGTAAAGTGCACATATGAGCTAGGGTTTATTATTATTTATTAGAAAATGGAAAGATGTATACTAATGCTAAATGTTATTTATTAGCTTAAAGTCTCGCTGTCCCAATCTCTAATATTGTTATAGGGCTTGATGATATGAAAAATATATTGGCATCCCCTGAGAGGTTTGTCTAATTGAGGCTAATCTGGCCTGCCTAACAATACACACCCCAACCATCACACGCTGTTTGCTCCGCCGGTACGTAAGTCCCTGCACTTGGATCTCTGCACGTTATTACGCTAACTCTAAATGTGTCTTTGCTCTCTACATGATATGCAGAATATGAGGAGACCACATGGAGACAGCTGGGTTCCAAATAACCCCATTTTACTACCTATAACTAAAGATACGAGGCCTAGCTACACATCTACACTGCGGCTCTGCTAGATTCTTGTGGCTTCTACAAGAGAAGGCAGGGAAGCACGCTAGGAATATTACTTAATTCCTATACATTGTCTGCCCCTCCATTAGGATGTTGGACAGATTTAGAGCAGTGTTTTAGGCCACAATCCTGCCAAATGGAGCCCTGTACCCACACAGAGGTCATTGCAGGGCTGAGGTATTAGTTGCCATATGAAATTTCCTATTTTACAACCTAAACAAGAAACAGAATATATCAGGGAACAGGGATATTAATGATGCTCGAACACAAACAGATATTTTCCATTGAAAAAAAAATTACTTATACAGAAAAAAAATTTCAAACCACGATCCTTGAAAACTCAGTATCCATGCATTGGATTTGATAATTCTGCTCCCTCTCAAAGAAAATAATCACAGCATATTAATCAAATATAATTAAGTCATGCTGCAAAAAAACAAACAAAAAAACCATCTTGCCCCTTTGTTGTTATGGGCAACTGCACGGCCAGATCCTGAAAACATTTATTAGCAAGAGTAGGAACTAGAAGGCTTGATCTTGTAAAGTGCTCAGTGCTCTGGTCCTGATGCAGCAAAACATGTTCTTAGTTTTAAGTTTGGGGGTAATGTGATTGATTTGAAGTGAAGTGATTGTCTGGATCAGGGACAGGCGGCATCTCAGACCCAGCAGTGAGTGTTTAGAAGGTTGAGCCCTCATATGGAATCTAATATATATAACATGGTATGTAGTGCTCATTGAACAGAGCTGGAGTGTCTGAGTGCAATACACACAAGAAGAGCATACCAGAGGGAGAGTAGGAGAAGATTTTGCCCAGGTAGGCGGGAGAAAGACAAGTCGGTGAGATAAGGGGAGCTGTGGCATTTCTGTGAGTTTTCTTAAATAAAGAATCCTTTTCATTGTCCTGGCTACACCTCCTTCCTAAATTCCTGCTTTCTAAATGAACTCTTCCGGGGTGAACAATCGCCTGCAGGACTATAAAATGTTCCCTTTTCCATATACGTTGTTCAGTACAGCCACATCCCTGGCCAAAGCCATGTGAAGCATGCAGGTAAGTAACAAACAAGGGGAAGGTTAGAAAAGTTCCCTCCCCAAAGCCTAAGAGAAGGTAAACAAGCAGGATTCATTTTCTTCCCCTCCTCCTCTTCAAGCACTGACCCCTTTTCCTTCTTTATGATTTATTATTTGAACCACCGAGGCCTCTAGATGTCCCAGCTCAGATCATTGTACCGGCTGGTCTACCTTTGAAAGTTGTAGCAGTTACTGGGATGAATTGTAACTGAAATTGTTTTGGTACACCCTCTTGCTTGGCATACAGTATAAAGCTGCCTCCTGCTGGTATAGCTTATTCTCCTCCCCGTACAAACAGCTGTAGCTGTATAAGCAGACGTATACCAGTATAACTGCGTTCACGCTCAGGGGGTTGTGATAACCTGGTATAACCAAAGCAGTACAACTTGTAAGTATAGGCAAGATCCAGAGCCAATTCTCTGCTCCACCACAGACTCCCTGTGGGATCTTAGGCCAAGTCACTCGGGGTACGTCTCCCGAGCCCGCAGCAGCGAGCCTCTGAGCCCAGGTCAACAGACTCTGCCGTGCGCTACCCAGAGCCAGCCCTAGGCATAAGCAAACAGCAATTACTTAGGGCCCCGAGCAGCTCAAAGGGGGACCCTATTAATTATTAGCATGTGTTGTGAGGGGACCCCCCAAAATATTCCTGTTTAGGGTTCCCAATGGGCTAGCGCCAGCACTGCTGGGACTGCACTGAAAACGATGGTGTCGATGTTTTGGCTCAGGCCAAAGGCTGAGCTTGTCTTCTGAAGCCCAACGAGGGGGGTGGGCCCAAGCCGCAGCTTAAAAGCACGGTCTACACATCTGTTTTTAACCCGGCAGTGCAAGCCCGAGCCTGGCAATCTGGGCTCAGAGACACTGCCATGGGCAGGTGCTGCGGTGTAGACGTACCTTCAGTCACATTGTGCCTCAGTTTCCCACAAACTACACTACCTCACGGGACTGAAGCATTGTGAGAAAAAATGCCCAGCCAGAAGCAGTGCTCAGATCCTATGTTAATGGGACCATAGATGTACCTAAGATAGATAGAGATAGCCCCGCACAGTCCAAACTGGCAAGACAGACAAAGGGGTGGGAGGAGAAATAGAGGGAAAGTCACTTGCCCAAGGTCACGCAGCTGGTTCAAGCCTCAGCTGCAAATAAAATCCCAGTCTCCTGACTCCCAGTCCAGTGCCTTTCCCACTAGCCCGCAGCACAGCACTGACTCTTTTTTCACCCTCTCTGCTGCCTTCTCTTCTGCTCGCTTATATTCAGGACTGTCCTCACCCTGAAAACAACTGGAACGCTACCCAACAGCGGATATTTACTGCCCTTTAGTTCATGTTCGCCTGCTTCTGTCTGGAACAGAATAGCATCAGGGATGCTTCTCTGTGCTTTTCAATACAGCTAGATCAAAGCAAAGCAAATTCCTGCCCGTGGGCCTAATTGAGGGAGCTGCAGCAGAGTCATGCCTAGGTATCTCATCTTTCTATCAGCATTCTTTTCTGTTCAGTCTTTCCCTCCACTTCCCCCCGACATGTGTTTAACTGGCTGAATGATTTGTGGTTCCTGCCTTTGACTTTAAGATGTCTTTAAGCCACCTTTGTTTTCCATGTTCTGAAGCCATTTGGGGGCTGCCATGATCTCTGATGTCAGTCAGAGCAGCGCTCCCCCGTCTCAGACACCCCTCACACCACTGCTTTCTACTGGACGGAATTAGAACTGCTAGAGCCTTGTGTCATAGGCCCTATATTGCTTACAACTAGTGGAGAGTATCCGTTAGCTCAAGTGATGAGGGCCTGCGCATTCAGAGTAGGAGGATCTGACTTCTATCCTTCTTCTATCTTCACAACATCCCATGTGTTCAGTGTGTGCTGCACAGCGACAGCTACAATGTCCTAGATGAACATGGATTCATGGGCAGTGGGTATCAAAGGCCAGGGCAGGCTAAGCCTCCCCTAACTCAGGCCGTGCCCCTGCCCATGTTCCACCCCAAAGCTTCACCTTCCTCCCTCCCCTGAAGCTGGTGGGGATTCAGCTCCAGTGGCAGCCTGGAGCTCAGGCCTACCAGTGGCCAGGGCCACCTTGGGTGGCTCAGGCCAGCGGTTCAGCCCAGAGGTTGGGCCAGTGCCTCAATCTGAGGGTCCGGCCAGCCCAGGGGTTGGGCCAGTGATTTGGCCTGACACTGGGGCCGGTCAGTGGCCTGGTGCTCGAGCCAGCTGACGCAGGGTTCACCCGCCGCCCCTGCATGAATTGGTTACAGTGTGGTCAGTTTGTGATACCTCCTTTGGCTCTTAGATAGTTCACATTCTTCCCCACCATCTCATTAGTCAGCGCGGCAGTGCACTTGGCATTCAGAGACCCTTGGGTTGAGGCTCCATTTTCCCTTCTCCATCTGGAGAACAAGGGCTTGGCAGTGAATGTTGTGGAAGGATAAAGGCCATGCAGGCGCTGACAGACATTAGCCTGCACTCAATGGTGTATTTTTCTTGGGGTAGCATTATCCAGTGGTTAGAGCAAGGGGGACAGACTGTGGTCCCTTCACCTCACTGTGCCACAGCTTCTCCGGCACTGAAAGGGGGTGATAATATTTACGCACCCTCAGGAGGATGTTCGGATGATTATTGAAGTGCTCTGAAATCCTCAGATGAAAGGCAATATAGTAGTGCAAACTATAATTATTCCTTTCCAAACTCTGAACCTGATGTGTCACCCTTACTCAGGAAAGTAACCCTTACTTCGCTGAGTAGTCCCCCTGACTCCAGCGGGAGCGTTCACATGAGTAAGGACTACTTGGGGCTGCAATAATAAGCACCTATACCCTGACTCCAATACCACTGCTCCCTGCCTATGAATTCCTACTCCAATTACTTCTCTGACTCACCAGCAACTATTCTCCCCCCCTCACCCCACCATACTCAGCTTTTGCTGAATAAGTTCCCCATTAGCACTGTACCATTAAATCCTGGGCCAAGCTTGCAGCCCTGTAATGGGAGCTGCACTTTGTGTACCTGGATGCATGAGGTCCCCCGAGGCCCATGGCTGCTGGCGGATGACAAAGTGGCAGAACTTGAGCTTTGCAGAGCTGGAGGAGTCACCGCTGCAGACTTTCCTGTGCTTAGCTCGGTGTGGGTATATAGGGAAAGGGGGCACCCACATAATTTCAAAGCTGGTACCAAGCTGTCAAGGAAGGAATGTGTCATAGCTGTAATATTTCAACTAGTGGAACTTCACAATGCTGCTCTGAGATAGAGGAGTGTAATTCTGCCTATTTTCTTGATGGGGAAAATGAAGCACAGAAAGGTAAACAAACTTGCTAAAGGTTTCACAGCAGGTTAGTAGCTAGGGCAAAATAAAACCCAGGTGTCCTGGCTCCCAGTCCGGTGCTCTAACCTCTAGGAAACACTGCTACTCCTGATTATAAAAATCAGACAGGACCCAATCCTGCCAGGTTCCAAGGCCTGGCTCCTCAAAGGCATTTGGGCACTTGACTCCCATTGTTCCTGGGGCTTAACAGCAATGATCTCTGAGAACCATTTTTGCACTGATGACATTAAATGGGATTTTCTGCAGATTTAGTTGAATCAGTGCAAAACCAGAGTGCAGGCCAGCCCTGGGAGGGGCACCCATTTTGCATAGACAGACAGATTCCCCTTTCCAATGCCAGCCATCTGTCACGTGTGTGTGTGTGTGTGTGTGTGTGTGTGGTGGTAAGGGGTTAAAAGCAACAGTGCAGTGTGGCAGAGTAAATAAACTGCAGGTGTGCAGTTAACGAGGTACTAATTGGTAACTGGGGGTGTGACTAAAAGGGACCACAGAGGCTAATCACAGGGCTTTTGTTGAAGGCAGAATGGCTGAAGTCCTGAGCTCCTTGAAGGAAAACAAAAGGCTGTTGAATGTTTTGTTTCTCTTTGCCTCCCTCTTGTACAATATGGGAAAACTGGAGCTCTGGTTCCCAAGAGTGGGCAGATTTTTAGGGTTTTGTCTATATTAGAAAATTGCACTGAATTAATTGAAGCAGCTTAGAAACTAGTTTAACTGGAGTGTTGCACCTCCTTTTACAAACCTTCTGATTGTGGGTTAAGAGTGCCTTATAGGGTGGTAGAGGATTCTCTAGGCCTAGATCCTCAAAAGTATTTAGGTGCCCAACTCCCCTTGGTTTGAGTTAGCTGCCTCTATACCTGTGGGAAATCTAGACTTTCCTGACATAAGCCAAATGGATCCAAGGCACTCTTATACCAAAGCAGAATGCCCGCATGCAAGGATTGTTCCCAATTAACAAAACTAGTTTAAACAATAAAACTAAAACAATTGAGTATGATTTTCTTGTGTAGACAAGAATTTACGGTATTCCTAGCAAAGGTTTGCTTTTCTTCACCGTGAGTGGATGCAGCTAGGCTCATCAGACACAAGAGTGGAAGTAGGTGAGCAATTGCCTTGTATGATGCTTCAGGATAAAAGCTGATAGGCCTGGCAGGTAGCATCCCCCTATATAGTATTGCATGCTTGGCTAGCTGCAGGGGAATGTTGTTATTCTGGGATTAATTCTGTCCTGAGTTACACCTGGTGTTACTTAGTGAGCATGCACCAGGGACAGTTGAAGACTGGTTGCTCTTTAGATTAATACAGCACTCTGAAGCATCAAGATGTGAAAGTCACAGACAGGTCACGGGCTCTGTGAATTTGTTTGTTGCCCATGACCTGTTCGAAACTTTTATGAAAAATAACTGTGACAAAATCTTCGCCTTCTTCATCTCTAAGGGGCGTTCAGACTTCTGTTAATTTCACATTGAGATGAGTGGGGTGCTGGGTTCAGACTGTGCAATTGACGGCGCACTTTGGCCTATGCTACAAAGGGAGTTTTGTAGCAGTCCAGTGGCCTATGGAAGTGCTATCCAGGGCAGGGGTAAATGCAGGTGATGGTCCAGAGGAAATCCTTAAGCCCAGGGCCAATAGGTGGTGACATCTGGCAACTCTGGGGTGATTTGTGCAGCGTGGTTGAATATCGGCCAGGAGGACCAAGCTGATGTTCACTAAGCCTGCACTAAATGTGGTTTTTGCCTTTGTGAGGACATAGTCTGATGCTTTCTTCTACAGTACCTATCTGCCATGTCCCCACAATGCTCTATCATATGGAAGGATAGAGTGCTACAGTGTTGCTCAGGGATGGGATGGGTCATCACTCAGAGGACAGCTTGCAAGCTGGAGCTGGTGCATGCTTTGACTCAATTTGTTGCTTTCCAGAGGTTTAAGCAGAGGTGTACTTGGTGTTCTGGAAACGTGTGAGATTCTACCAGTCAACCTCAATTTTGCGTTATCCAAGTTTTTGAGCAATTTATTATCTCCACTCACGGAGAATAATACCACTACCTAGCTCTTATATAGCACTTTTCATCCGTAGTTCTCAAAGCCTTTTACAAAGGAGGCCGGGATCGTTATCCCCAGTTTACATATGGGGAAATCGAGGCACAGAACAGTTAGTGATTTGTCCATGGTTGCACAAGAAGGCTGTAGCAGAGCAGGAATCAGAACCCAGTTCTCCTTCATTACTGTCTAGTGCCTTAACCATAAGACCTTCCTTACTCTGAAGCAGATTCTGGTCATTGCTGGAGGTAGCCTGTCAAACCTATCATACCATATCTACAGGGATGTAACCCCATGCTCTAGGTATCCCTAAATTTCTGACTGTCAGAAGCTGGGACAGGGGGTGGATCACTCAATAATTGCCCAGTTCTGTTAATTCGCTCTGAAGCATCTGGCACTGGCTGCTGTCAGAAGAGAGGATACTGGGCTAGATGGGCCATTGGTCTGACCCAGTATGTACCTTACAGACCAATAGTTGATCCAGGATTGCAAAATCTGTGTTCCTACTGTGCATTTTCAGTGAGATACTTATGATTCTCTACTAGAGTCATAGCTTCATAGATATTTGGAAATGAAGTCTGAATTGTGCGTGTGATTTTTTTCAAACCGAGTGTTTAAGGCCTTCATCCCACAAAATGGTCCATGCAAGCAGGCATAGGAGCAGAGCCCCATGGGAGTCAATATGATTCCATGTGAGTGCAGGGGCCCATCTGCACAGGACAGCTCACAGGATCAAAGCCTCATTGCTGTCACTAGTCCACATGGGGTATTAAGAGCTTCAGGCTGAGATCTATCCATGCTGCTTGTTCTCTCCTCTAGCTGGAGGAGGTTACTTTAGCTGAGCCTATTTCATTATTGCAATCAATCAGACCTTTCAATGGGACTGTTGTCTGAGGTGAAGCAGGGGGCTAAAGCCTTGCTCGCTGCAACACCAACAGTGCCGCAGAGGCGTGGCAGAAATGACTGTGTCCGTCAGCTCTATTTCCCTATTTATCTTTTCTTTTTCTAACTCATGATGCTGTCGGTCTGTGTGACCCAGGATCCTGAATTTGATTCTCAGCATATTGCACTTGGTGTTGCCAACTTGTATGGTTTGATTGTGAGTCTTGAGTTATTCAATGCTTTCCTTTAAGTTCCAGCTCTGGGAGTCATGTGATTATATGAAAATCTCAGATTTGTTGGGTTTTTTTAAATGTTTCTAGCCCTCATGATTGTGGAGAAAAGCTGGAAAACAAGAATTTTAAAGGCAATGACACCAAAGGAAAATAAAACAAACCTAAATGTTATTTTGAAGCCAATATCATGACTTTTTTGGAGGGGCAAACTAATGATTTTTGAATGCTCAGGGTTGGCAATGCTGATTACAGGTCTGCTTTTCAAAAGTGTTGAGAAGTGCAAGTTCCATTGAATCCAATGGGAATTACAGAGCTCAGCACCTCTGAAAATCAGGCCTTCCATATATTATTGCCAGTTGCTTTATTGCCTCTTATTGCAGCATAAAATGTAAGTCTTCCTCATTGTAGAATCTGAATATTTTTTAATAACTTGATGACTGGTTGTGGGTAGTATTTACAAGAGAAGGAAGGTTGAGTGTATGTAGAACAACCTTGCAAACTTCAGTTCAACCACTGCAAGTAAGTTTTTATCATATGGGCAAGTAGAAAATCTTTATTGTCGTTATCAATCAGCATAGTACAAACATGTAAATATTTGTGCTAAAGACAGTAAATTCTACAAGACACACAAATTCAGAGGGCCAAATTGTTAAATTTGTGACAATTATTCTAGCATAGCAATTGCAATTATTTTTTCCTTTTGCTACTTGGATGTTTTATTTGAGTGCAGATGAGAGTTTTGTCTCCTATATTTTTCATAATTGCCATACTGATTAGATTAGTGGTGCATTTTTTCCTGTGTCCTGCCTCTGACAGTAGTCAGGCTAAGATGCTTCAAAGGAAGGTATGAACATCCTCCTGTCCCACATGGACTATTAAGCCCAGATCCTGTAACCAGATCCATTAGCAAGGCCTCTCCAGTAGTGTGGGGAGTCCCATTGATTTCAACGGGACTCCACAAGGTCTGAGCTAGTAGATTTGGTTGCAGGATCGGGACCTAAGAGGGGAATGTTCATGGTAGTTACAGGTGTGTTTACCAGATTAACAGGAATAAATGTGGGTTTGGTTGTATAAGCAGATGCAGCCTCACATACTGTGGTGGCAGTGTTTTCTAAGAAATCTTTGAAAATAAGGTCCAGTGGTTCATGCTGTCAATGTGTTTCTGATTACTAAATCCATAGCAAGATGGAAGTTTGGAGAGGACTAAAAGCACATTTTGTGGGGGGGAGGAAGGGGGAAGCATATACAACACGTTTTGTATGTTTTATTTCATTTTTGGATAACTGCAAAACTCTCTAAATGGAATGTCCCTGACTATTCCTTTCCCCACTCCCACAAGAAAACAAAATCATAATTGTGATGAGAACAGGCCTGAGAAATTTAAGTCCCGTAGGTCACATTTTTCAGAAACGTATCCTCTGAAAACAAGGCCTTAGAATGAAAGTGCCTCCAACTACGGTTATAATAAATCAACTTATTAATTGGCATCTGTGTCTGGCTGTTTATATAATGAGCAGCATGGAAGCCTCTACTGGCATATGAATCCAGAGAGAAATCCCTTAACTACTTATTTTTTATACTGACATTCAAATGTTTCCTCTGGACTCATTTGTTTTCCAATTGCTATATTTTATTTTGTACTGAACGAACTGAATCATATTTTTGGTTATAATAATGTGTTGGTTTTTATATTGTTCTTTTTACCAATGTTTGTTGATTCAATTCAGCATATATTCTGTTGCTCTTTTTGTTACAACTTCATTGTGCTTCCTAGAATGTTCGTATCTGATGCTCTTTAGAGTGTGTTTTTAATATCTTATCTACACTTCATTTTTTTATGATTTGCATGTGTTGGATTATTGCATCATTTTTTGTTTTGGTTTGCAGTGGTTGATGCCTGATAACATTTATTATGAAATGCATCAACCACTACAAAACTGTAACATGATTTGCATTTGGATGCATTTCATGCCATGCTATTATGGCTTGCATTGGTTGCATTCTGTTTTTATTGTGACTTGTGTTGCTTGTTGCATAATAACTCTGAGTGCCCTCTAGCCAATGCAAACCATAAAAAAAAAAAAAAAATTATAGAAATACATTTCATATGACCTTGGTATACAACTGCACGCATGTTTCCAGGAGATAAAAACGCATTACAGGGCTCCGAAAGAATCTGCCCATTTCCAGTTGCACTTTTAAGGGCTCTTGTCGTTGTACCTTTAGAGAATGAGAGGAGCAAAGCCAGGCGGAGAGGGGAAGCCTGGATCTTCACCCAGCAATGTCTGCCCTTAGGGAGACCCCCAGCCAACAGATCTTTACAGATTTTTGCCACAAGCCCCTCACAAACCAACCCAGATCCTGCCTCTCCTGGGGAAGGAGCATGTTTAAATGTCAAACACACCCGCTGACCTGGGAATAACCCCCTACTGTTTCTCTCTTCTGCCCACTGGTCCAACGGAGGAAGAGTAGGGGGGAGACAGAATGGAGGAGCGCGGGGGATGCTGGGACTTGTAGTCCTCAGAACTACCGCTGTCCTTTCCCGTGCTTGGTGCAAAAACTGCCTTCCCCACATGGCTTTGCGCCTGGGCGCATGAGCTCTCCACAGCTTTAGCGCATCTATTATGCTGCCTTGCTGAGGATAAAAAGAAGAGCAACTGGAGGGACTATAAGGCAAACGTTGCTGGAGCTGCCGGGGCAAAGTAATCTATTTAATCTTACCCTTTATTCCTTCGATGCTTTGCTTTGCTTTGTTTTGCATTGCTAGCAGCGGGCCATGTTTTCTGGAGGAGGGGGAGTGGGGGGGAGGGGGTGAATGCAAAACCCACTTGGGAAAGGCTAATACGCTTTTTTTTTTTTTTTGCAAGCCCTTTAACGCTCCCCTTGGTTCTGCTGCCTTTGTGCATTGCAACAATGTAACAAAGCCAGCTGGAGATCGGATACAGTGTGGCTGCTGATTTCTCTCTCTCTCTCTCTTTATATTCTTCTTCCCCCTCCTCCTCCTTCTAACCCGGCGCCCAAAGCAGCCCCATAAGAAGCTCTGGGGGGGGGGGATGTCTGCAACTGAGACCCTCCCTCTCGCATTGCATCCCTCTCTCTGGCCGATCCCCCCCCCCCCCCCACGCCCCATCCCCCCAAAAAGCACAGGCTGGAGTTTGTGCGGCGCTGGGAGGTCGCAGTCCATCTTCCTTACGGAAGGGATTTTTTCCTCTCTCTCTCTCCTTCTGCCCGCCATCTTTCGAAGGGGAAAATTAGGGGCGAGGAAAAAGGAGGGCTTCAGGCTTCATATAAAATAATCATAATAATTAATAAAAGAGCCAAAGACCCGTTCGTAACTGAGACCAGTTGGGTTTACAGCTCCGCCAGTCCCCTGCAAGCAAATGGCTAGTCAGTTACCAGCCCCTAGTCAATTTCACAGGAGCACAAAGTATCTTCCCCCCTCCCTCCCCAGTCGCCTTTGCTGAGCTCTGAGTTGCAAGAAGCCGGAGAGAAGGAGTGGGGGCCATGGAAGTGTTTTCAAGGTGTGGAGTTGATCTCTGCTGTCTGGTTTTTGTGCACCGGGCTCGAAGGTGCCCGGGTTGTGTGTCTGGCCAAGAAAGGGCAGCAAACTGTGAAGTGTGTCCCTGGGAGAAAAGCTGCTAATGTTGAGCGATCACTTGATTTGCTCACAGCCATTTCCCAGCCCTGGTTCACTACCGTGCAAGGTAGGAGAGGGTCTGAAGCAGGTTGCCTCGATACTAGTTTAAAATGCATATAGAGGGGGGAGGGGGTTTGAACCAAACTGCTGCAGATAAATTAAAACAAAGGGATAGTTGCCTAAAGTGACATCTCTTAAGATGTAAATCTCGGTGCAAAAAGAAACCTGGGCTACAAATAATATTTTGTGTGAAATCCGAATAAAAGAGCAGTCACTGTGCTACAAACAGTGCCTCAGATGGGGGGAAAGAGAGGAGTTAAACATTTAAAGCTCAAACGTCACCCTTTGCCATTTATCCTCTTTGTTTACTCTTTGCCCCAACTTGGAAAATGGAGCTAGCCCACTGTTTCCAGTCTAGTCAGTTTCACTTTCAGGCTTTCACACTATGCTGCAATGTTTGGGTTGCAAACATCACAGTGGGAGTGTTTTAGCCTAAAGGAGAAGTCCTATAAAATATAAATCCAGAGTCAGCTTAACAAGGTTCTTTAGGAAATGTAACATCCCCATAGAAAGTACCCTTGGTAGGGCAGAGAATGATCTCCTTTCCATAGGTTTTCTTTTAATCGTCCTGTAACAGGTCTGCCACATGGATATATTTTTCCATGGATAGCTATGGGAATGAAAGCAAAAAAACCAAACCCAACCTTTTAGTTTAAAAGAGAAATAACACTCTCATTAAGGCTGTGAAAGCTCTCTCTCTCCTTTTAAATACAAGCCTTCAAATTCCAGTTTAAGCCATTCTGCATTATTAAATAGTAGTTAGGGGAAAGCACAATTAGCAAAGCGCACCTGGTGTCCCCTGCTGGGGAAGAGCTGTTTTTGACAGGCTAGTTAGTATTTGTAATGCACACAGTTATGTGAGTCATGCCAAGGGGCTGTCTCCAAATTAAACTGGAAATTAAGATCAAAGGCTGTAACAGTGTCCTTAGCTCACCCTGTAATGTGTCAAGGTGTTGGATAGGACTTGGGTCACCTACCATATGTGCTGTAATATTCGGGTTCATTGGGGAAGGGGGTGGGGTTAAAAGTGCAGATTAAATTGTTTCTTTCAAGAACAAAAGGTGAGATCAATAACTGACACATAATTACAATTTTGTATTGCTTTTATCAAAGTAATACTTTGGAAAAAGGTGAATACGCTGCATGGGTTAAGTGCTTTCCTAATGTGAAGACCATAGAACCAGGAGACCAGGACTGCTCCAAATGACCTCTAATGTATTTTGTTAGCTTAGAATTTTAGGGAGTTTCAAATTATACACAAGCAAGGCTTTGCTGAATAGCAAGACTTCCAGCCTAGATGCCTTGTTTTTATAAAAAGGTTTAGTTCACAATCTCTTGTGTGTGACTAGAATAAGCCCCAAGATCATATTTCTCTTTTCCTTGCCTCAGTCAATTTAAAATATGCATTCACGTATTTGGTGCTTTCAGACCATGCTTAATAAATGAGGTGAGGAAGTGTGTAACAATCTTACTCAATATCCAGTGTAAGCTTGACCACAATTCTCTGTGCTATGCTGTACATACAGTATTCGATGCATAGACAGTCATACCAAAGACCCTTATTAGAAATGATGGTTATACGTGCAGGTTAAAATTTTGAAAGATGCTTAAATGATTTAGGAGTCTAAATCTTATTATCAAAAGTGACTTGGGCACTTAGGGGCTAAAGCCCACTGATTTCCAGTAGGAGGTAGCCTCCTAAGTCTTTTGAAATGGGACTTAGGTGACTTTGAAATTTTTGCCTGCAGTCACTCTTTAAAACATCAGCCCAGACATTTAACATATATTATTTTTCTTTTAATGTGCTGAGAGTTTAGTTTCTATTGTAGGCGACAGTGTTCTTTCACATTTTATTTTTAAGTGAAGCTGGTTTTGTGAGAGAGTGTCTGAAAATGAAACCTATTTGAAACCACAGTTATGCGTTCCTGCACCGCTAAAACTTAACGGATGGATTGACATAAACCAAAATTTATGCAAAGATCCATTTCTCCTGGGCTGGAGACTTAGTATTACACAGCGGCATTCCGGAATTATGTTTCCAACATGAGTCTTGTCCTGTAAAACTAGGGGACAATAACAGAGTTTCTTATAAACTTAAACCGTGACCCCAGATCCTGTGATTTAGTCTGTCTGAGCAGAGCCCCCTGGGTTGCACAGACCCGTTGACTCCAATGTGATTTACATGTGTTGAGAGGTTAAGATTGCACTTACATGTGCATCTTTAATACATGCACCATGTGAAATGATAAAGCTTAACATTTGTGTTCTTCAGACCTTTTAAAAATGCACCTGTACAATAAGGGCTTGGCCTGACACCCATTACAGTCTGTCGCCAGGTCTAGACAACAATGTTTTGCAGGCATAACTATGTCAGTTAAGAGTGTACAAAAAATCATAAGCCGAACCGGCATAGCCATGTCAATATATTCAGTTTATACTGGCAAAAGATCTAAGCTGCGTCTCCATTAGGGAGGATAGCTACACCAGCAAAGCCTTTGTAATATAGACTAGGCCTTAGAATCTCACTTGAGAATCTGTAAGCCATCCCCCTAACCCCTGTTTGCGCCCACCCCCACCCCCGCAGCTGGGGCCGGGAGCAGTGCTGTGTCTCCGGGAGGGGGGAACCAGGACAACAGCAAGGGGGCAAAGGCTGGGGGTGGGCACGGGGCCAGTAGCTAGGAGCCCTTGTTCGGGGACAGTAGCAGAGCCCCAACCGTGAGGCTAGCAGCTGGGAGTGGGGGGGGTAGGTATGGGGCTCTGGGCACGGGGCCAGTGGCCAGGGAGCGGGGGCAGTGCCCCAAGAGCAGAGCCCTGGGCGTGGGACCAAGACTGGGTCCCCGGACAGAGGGCCAGTGGCTGGGGATCGGGGCCGATGGCTGGATCCAAGCCGCTGGCCCCGTGCAAAACCTGGGGGTGCTTCAGTTCCCATGCATGTAAGTCTAACCCCTCTTCTCAGCAACAGCCGAGTGATGTAAAGAAGGCTCACATTTCAAAGACTTAGGCCTGGTCTGCACTTAAAAATTAGATTGACCTAGCCATGTTGCTCAGGGCTATGAAAAATTTGGCACCCTGAGAGCTGTAGTTAGGTTGACCTAACACCCAATGTAGACACAGATAGGTCAGTGGAATAGTCTTCCATCAACCTAGCTACTGCCTCTTGGAGAGGTGGATTAACTACCTCAACAGAAAACCCCCTTCCGTCCATATAGGAAGCATTTACGCTATGATGGTAATGGTGGCACAGCTGCTGTGCTATGTATGTGCCACTGTGGTATAGACTTACCCCATTACTTTTACAAAATATATTACTCTCCATCTACTTTGTTATACAATTACTGTCCATTCGGACTAATCTACACTTGTTTAAATAAATGAACAAAGAACATATTGCAGCTCAGCATCCTTGATTGTTCTTTAATACCACTTATTCTCCTCTTTGCTTATTTGCAAAATTCATTAATCCACAGTGATCTCCTAGTCATTAGCATGAGACCTATTGTTTTGTTTTGTTTTGAAAAGTACTGCATTCTTCTGCAGTAATAGCCCAGAGCACTCTTGTAAACAGCAGAGTTCTGAGAATTAGCAAGGTGCGCCTTACCCGTTGTCTGGCAGTGTGTTCAGTGGGCTGATGGTTTGCACCCTCAGGAAGTTTGCAGATGACACTAAGCTGGGGGGAGAGGTAGACACGCTGGAGCAATGGTGGGCAACCTGCGGCCAACGGGCCACATGCATCCCGTCAGGATAATCTGCTGGCGGGCTGCTAGACCATTTATTTACATTTGCATGGGCACCTGCAGCTCCCAGTGGCCACGGTTCGCCGTTCCTCGCCAATGAGAGCTGCAGGATGTGGCAGCCAGGCCTGCGCTATGTCTCGCAGCTCCCACTGGCCGAGAACGGCAAACCGCAGCTACTGGGAGCTGCTGGGGGCCATGCAAATGTAAACAAATGGTTTGGTGGGTTACCCTGATGGGCCGCAGGTTTCCCACCATTGTGCTGAAGGGTAGGGATAGGGTCCAGGGTGACCTAAACAAATTGGAGGATTGGGCTAAATGAAATCTGATGAGGTTCAACAAGAAAAAGTGCAGAGTCCTGCACGTAGGATGGAAGAATCCCATACAGTCTGGTGACCAACTGGCTAAGGCAGCAGTTCTGCAGAAAAGGACCTGGGGATTACAGTGGAGAAGAAGCTGGATATGAGTCATCAGTGTGCCCTTGTTGCCAAGAAAGCTAACGGCAGATTGGGCTGCATTAGTAGGAGCATTGCCAGCAGATCGAGGGAAGTGATGATTCCCTTCTATTTGGCACTGGTGAGGCCACATCTGGAGTACTAGCAGCAGAGAATCCTGTGGCACCTTATAGACTAACAGACGTTTTGGAGCGTGAGCTTTCGTGGGTGAATACCCACTTAATTTCCAGGGGCAGGTATATATATGCTAGCAAGCAAGCTAGAGATAACGAGGTTAGTTCAGTCAGGGAGGGTGAGGCAATTGCAGAACGCAATGCCATCCACAGCCTCAGAAACCACCCTGACATTATCATCAAAGAGGCTGATAAAGGAGGTGCTGTTGTCATCATGAACAGGTCTGACTACCAGAAGGAGGCCGCCAGACAACTCTCCAATACCAAATTCTACAGGCCACTTCCCTCAGATCCCACTGAGGAATACACTAAGAAACTGGACCATCTACTCAGGACACTCCCTACACTAACACCAGAACAAATCAGCATACCCTTAGAGCCCCGACCAGGGTTATTCTATCTACTACCCAAGATCCACAAACCCGGAAATCCTGGACGCCCCATCATCTCGGGCATTGGCACTCTCACTGAAGGACTGTCTGGATATGTGGACTCTCTACTCAGACCCTATGCCACCAGCACTCCCAGCTATCTCCGTGACACCACTGATTTCCTGAGGAAACTGCAACGCATTGGTCACCTCCCAGAAAACACCATCCTAGCCACCATGGATGTAGAGGCTCTCTACACAAACATCCCACACACAGATGGAATACAAGCTGTCAGGAACAGTATCCCTGATGATGCCACAGCACAACTGGCTGCTGAGCTCTGTGCCTTTATACTCACACACAACTATTTCAAGTTTGATGACAATATATACCTCCAGATCAGTGGCACTTCTATGGGCACCCGCATGGCCCCACAATACGCCAATATTTTTATGGCTGACCTGGAACAACGCTTCCTCAGCTCTCGTCCACTCACGCCCCTTCTCTACCTACGCTACATTGATGACATCTTCATCATCTGGACCCATGGGAAGGAGACTCTAGAAAAATTCCACCACGATTTCAACAACTTCCACCCCACCATCAACCTCAGCCTGGACCAATCTACACGGGAGGTCCACTTTCTAGACACCACGGTGCAAATAAGTGATGGTCACATTAACACCACCCTATATCGAAAACCTACCGACCGCTATGCCTACCTTCATGCCTCCAGCTTCCATCCCGGGCACATCACACGATCCATTGTCTACAGCCAAGCACTGAGGTACAACCGCATCTGCTCTAACCCCTCAGACAGAGACCAACACCTACAAAATCTCCACCAAGCATTCTCAAAACTACAATACCCGCACGAGGAAATTAGGAAACAGATCAACAGAGCCAGACGTGTACCCAGAAGCCTCCTACTGCAAGACAAACCCAAGAAAGAAACCAACAGGACTCCACTGGCCATCACATACAGCCCCCAGCTAAAACCCCTCCAACGCATCATCAGGGATCTACAACCCATCCTGGACAATGATCCCACACTTTCACAGGTCTTGGGTGGCAGGCCAATCCTTGCCCACAGACAACCTGCCAACCTGAAACGTATTCTCACCAGCAACTGCACACCGTACCATAGTAACTCTAGCTCAGGAACCAATCCATGCAACAAACCTCGATGCCAACTCTGCCCACATATCTACACCAGCGACACCATCACAGGACCTAACCAGATCAGCCATACCATCACTGGTTCATTCACCTGCACGTCCACCAATGTAATATACGCCATCATATGCCAGCAATGCCCCTCTGCTATGTACATCGGCCAAACTGGACAGTCACTACGGAAAAGGATAAATGGACACAAATCAGATATCAGGAAGGGCAATATACAAAAACCTGTAGGAGAGCACTTCAACCTCCCTGGCCACACTATAGCAGACCTTAAGGTGGCTATCCTGCAGCAAAAAAACTTCAGGACCAGACTGCAAAGAGAAACTGCTGAGCTTCAGTTCATTTGCAAATTTGACACCATCAGCTCTGGACTAAACAAAGACTGTGAATGGCTTGCCAATTACAGAACCAGTTTCTCCTCCCTTGGTTTTCACATCTCTACTGCTAGAACAGGGCCTCACCCTCCCTGACTGAACTAACCTCGTTATCTCTAGCTTGCTTGCTAGCATATATATACCTGCCCCTGGAAATTTCCACTACCTGCGTCTGACGAAGTGGGTATTCACCCACGAAAGCTCACGCTCCAAAACGTCTGTTAGTCTATAAGGTGCCACAGGATTCTCTGCTGCTTTTACAGATCCAGACTAACACGGCTACCCCTCTGATATCTGGAGTACTGCATCCAGTTTTGGGCCCCCCACTACAGCAACGATGTGGGCAAAATGAAGAGAGTCCAGTGGAGGGCAATGAAAATGATCAGGGGGCTGGGGCACATGACTTACGAGGAGAGGCTGAGGGAACTGGGCTTGTTTAGTCTGCAGAAGAGAAGAATGAGGGGGGATTTGATAGCAGCCTTCAACTACCTGAAAGGGATGGTTCCAAAGAAGATGGAGCTCAGCTGTTCTCAGTGGTGGCTGACGACAAGACAAGGAGCAATGGTCTCAAGTTGCAATGCGGAAGGTCTAGGTTGGCCATTAGGAAAAACTATTTCTCTAGGAGGGTGCTGAAGCACTGGAATGGGTTACTTTGGGAGGTGATGTAGTCTCCTTCCTTAGAGGTTTTTAAGATTTGGCTTGACAAAGCCCTGGCTGGGATGGTTTAGTTGGGGTTGGCCCTGCTTTGAGCAGGGGGTTGGATTAGATGACCTCCTGAAGTCACTTCAAACCCTAATCTTCTATGATTCTGTGATTCTCCAAAATGTCCCCTCTCAGTCTGTTAGTTTCTGTTGCATCTTACTGTGGTTTCAGCTTTATGTAAATCATTATTTCTTCATGGAGGTGGAACATTTGTTAGAAATACTCCTGGTGTGGTTTTATACATTGCCTGCCGCTTGATTGTATTTTAGAAGGCAGGGATTTAAAAACAAAAATGCTCCTGGATAGTGGTGTGGAAGTTTGTAATAACAAGCTGCTATCATTACCTTTTAGTAGTCTCATAATTGATAGGGCGCAAACTAAAGAAACACTTATATCTATTTTGGGTGCCCTTGCTTACCTTGCCAGGACTGGTTCTCTCTTCTTAGCTTGTTGTTTTGCTCAGTCAGACAAGCAGGCACCATAGCCCTTCACTGAGTGTCAGCCACATGAGTAGCCTCTGTAAAAATACTTACTTGTTTGTCCTTTCCCGCCTCCCAGTCCCATCATTCTGGTTGCAACTCAAGTATCTTCTCCCCCTCATCAATACAATGGGCCTAGAAAGTACTCTTTGATATGAAATTTCAAGGAGTTGGGAGATGGGTCAGAACCAGAGTACCTGATCCAAACACTCCTGAACTTCCTCAAAGATCAGGTCCAATCTGCATGGCGTGGGCCCATTTCTAGTTGCCATGGTGCCTTGAGAATGTTCCACCAGCTATGTTTCTTGAGCACCCCTGTCCTGTTCTGTGTGCCTTAATAAAAGGTGGGATGGTGGCATCCCCAATTGGGTTGTGAGCACTAACTCCCATGAATAAGTTGCAAGTCAGTGTTTACCTATTTACCAGTGTGAGTAAGAAGTCCACAGTACAGCCCTCTTTTGGGCCCCAAAGCCCCCTTTTTAAAAGAAATCACTTGTTTCTGCTAATGCGGGTCTGGCCAGTGGTGTGGATAGAGCGCAACTTTGCTAAAACAGTTTTAACAAATGAGCTTTAGGGCTTCAGGACATCTCTACACAGCACTGTCCACACACACAATATGCACTGATTTAACTAACACACTATCGACAGGAGAACGTTGCCCTGGTATCACTTGCACCCTATATAGTTAGTTAAACCAGTGCAAAAGCCTGTGTGGAAGCGCTCCTTTCAATATAAAGCCTGGTCTACATGCAGTTTTTGCACTGATATTACTGTTTTGGTTAGGGGGTGTGTAATTTTTTTCACTAAGGGTATGTCTACACTACCCTATGGATCGACGGGTAGTGATTGATGTATCGGGGATCGACGTATTGTGTCTCATCTAGACGCGATACATTGATTCCCGAACGCATTCCCCGTTGACTTCGGAACTCCACCAGGGCAAGAGGTGGAAGCGGAGTCGACGGGGGAGCGGTGGCCGTCGATCCCACGCCGTGAGGACGCAAAGTAAATCAATCTAAGATACACAACTTCAGCTACAAGACGTATCTTAGATCGATTCCCCCCCCGCACCTCCAGTGTAGACCAGGCCTCATACTGGCACCACTCCTAGTGTAGATGCATCCCTATACTGGTATGGTTTATTCCCCTTCCTGTGTGGGAATAAGCTATACTGGAATAAGCACTTTTATGTGACTATATCTGTGTCTCCACTAGGGGGATTGTATTGTTTTAATCAGTGGTTCTCAAACTTTAACAACCTGTGAACCCCTTTCACTAAAATGTCAAGTCTCGTGAGCTCCCTCCTAAAAATGAATATTTCCAGGGATTTTCTCCTTTACCTGAGTATAAATTATAAAAGCAGTGATCTTGGGAATATAAAATTTGTTTTTATGACGCACTATTGTTAATTATTATTTATCATTACAGTATTTTTATTACATTATGAAATCGTCAACACTCTTCCAAGATCTCACTTTCGTAGCTTGTATTACTTTGAATAAACCTGTTATAAGACAAGGCTCCTACATTTCATCAAGAAGTATCAGATGTGAAACAGCAGGAAGGTATTTAAGAAACCAACTCAAAAGAGTTCCCTCCTACACAAGCATTCAGGTCTTGAGCAGTCCAGGCAAATGGTGCACGTTACAACAAAGTTTAAACATGTTCTTCATAATAATTTTAAAAACAAGACTAGCTGCCTATTTAATTTTAAAAACAGCAAAAAATATCCACCTCCCTTTCCATTTCTTATAAGGAGTCTTGAAGTTTAAATCTCCTCAGTGTGATAGATATGCTTGCTTTGATCTGCTTAGTGTTTGGAAGTCCAGAGGTCCCAAGGGACAGCTCTGGCTGCCATTAGGGATTTTTTTTTTCCCCGAGAACCCCCTGTAACATTTTGCAAACCGCCAGGGATTCACAAACCTCAGTTTGGGAACCACTGGTTTTAATCATACTTGTATACCTAAAACCAGGGGTGGGCAAACTTTTTGGCCTGAGGGCCACAGTGGGGAATAGAAATTGTATGGAGGGCCATGAATGCTCACAAAATTGGGGTTGGGGTGTGAGAGGGGATGTGGACTCTGAGATGGGGCTGAGGATGAGGAATTTGGGCTGTAGGAGGGTGCTTTGGGTTGCGACCAAGGGGTTCGGAGGGCAGGAGGGGGATCAGGGCTGGGGCAGGAGGTTGGGGTGTGGGGAGAGGCTCAGGAGTGCGGCCCCTGACCCAGTGCCCTGGCTGGAGCAAGGCCGAGCCGTATGATGCGGCTCAGGGGCCGGCTTAAAATGGCTCTGGCCTGCGGGCTGTATTTTGCCCGCCCCTTCCTAAAACAGTATCACTTTTGTGTGTAGGCAAGGCCTAAAAATGGCTGCTTATGGTTTAATTAAACTTGTTCCTGACTGACTTAAGCTAAACCAAAACCAGCCACTCTTAAACCGAAATAAGTGTGTCCACACACAACCTTTTGAGCCTATTCAATTACATTGGTTTAAATTCACACCTTTAAATTATAACCGTGCCATTTTCTTGTGAAGACAAGACCTTTACATTGGTTTAGAAGCAGATTTAGTTAAATTGATGCAACCCACTTCTATGGATGCTCTTAAACTGATTTAAGAGTGCCTCATATTTATATACCGAGGCTTTGTCTGGAGGGAAGGGTTGCCCCAGCATAATTTACAGTGTGAATTTGAACCATTATTTAAATTGGTGTAAACCTTGTATAGAAGTTGTTATTCGGTTTAAGGTCTTGTCTACACACACAAGTGGTACTGCTATAACTATGCTGGTATAATTAAAGCAGTGCAACACCCATAGGCTATGTCTACACTACAGACTTCAGCCTGCCTAGCTGTGTCAGTCAGGCCCATGAAGAGGTGTGAACCTTGACCACCGTAACTGCAGTAGCAAGGGCTGTTAAGGCTGACACAGTTACACTGGCAAAACTGCCCGTTTATCAGTATAATTTATTTTGGTTGGGGGGCAGCGGTGAAATAAGTTATACTGGTAAAAGTTCAGCTTTGTCTGTGTAGCTGCATCCACACTCGGAGTGCTTGGCCAGTGTAGTATATTGCAGCGGTTCTCAAACTGTGGGTTAGGACCATAAAGTGGGTCACCGCCCTGTTTTAATGGGGTCTCCAGAGCTGGCGGGAGTGTCTACAGTGACTGCTGCTGTAGTGGCTTAAATGTGTGGACCAGGGGTGGCTAACCCGTGGCTCCGGAGCCGCATGCAGCTTTTCAGAAATTAATATGCGGCTCCTTGCATAGTCACTGACTCCGGGGCTGGAGTTGCAGGCACCAACTTTCCAATGTACCAGGGGGTGCTCACTGTTCAACACCCTGCTCTGCCCCAGGCCCTGCCCTCACTCCACCCCTTCCCCTGAGCCTGCCATGCCCTTGCTTTTCCCCCATCCCCACCAGAGCCTCCTGCGCACCGCGTAACAGCTGATTGTGGCAGGTGGGAGGCGTGGGGAGGGAGCGGGAGGCACTGATCGGTGGGGCTGCTGGGCAGGAGGTGCTGCAGGTTGGAGTGGGGGGAGCTGATGGGGGGGTCTGCTGACGTATTACTGTGGCTCTTTGGCAATGTACATCGGTAAATTGTGGCCCCTTCTCAGGCTCAGGTTGGCCGCCCCTGGTGTAGACATACCCTAAAATTGGCTTTTTAAAAAAAAAAAAATATGTAGCTTAATCCTGGTCCACATTTATCAGTTTTGCCAGCATTGTGTGGTGAGTTGGGGTGTGGATTTGCCATCATAGCTATTCTGGCAAAAGATCTATTGTAGACTCAGCGATATGGGCAAAAATTCTTTTTTGCTGGTACAGGTTATATCGTTCAGGGAACTGGTATAAGCTATTCCGAAAATCTTTTAAGAGGAGATAAGACCTTAGTTGATTTCTTACTGATTTAAGGCACTTTTAAGCCCGTGGAGGAGTGTCCACATGAAGAGTTTGTGCCAATTTAAATGAATTAGTTTCTAAACCATTTTTGTTAAATCAGTACAACTGCTGTTGATGAAGTCTAAGGCTTTGTCTATGCTGGGACTTTCATCACTAAAACTTTTGTCGCTCAGGGGTATGAAAAAACACGCCCCTCTCCCCAAATGACAAAAGTTTTAATGAAGAAAAGCGCAGGTGTGGCCAGCGCTTTGTTGGTGGGAACGGTGCTCCCGGCGATGAAGCTACCACCCCTTGTTGGAGGTGGTTTTATTTTGTTGCTGGGAGAACTCTCTCCTGGCGATCAGGAGCGGCCACACAGTGCACCTGCGGCTGTGACAGCACAGCCACGCCGTAGCAATGTGTGCAGTGTAGACGTAACCTACGTCGTCTTTGCTTTTAAAATATATTTCAGTACACGCATTTACTGGGAGGTATCCATCATGAAAACTGAAATACTAATTCACTGATTCTGACAAAGTATCTCTTGTGATGCAGCCTCCTTACTTATTTAACTTGTCGATTTACTCACTAATTTTGCTAAGTTTGTAGCCTGTGTTGGGTTTCCCTATCATCAGTGTGAATTAGTAAGTGCCTGTGCTTTTCAGGCTGGGTTTTCAAAGGAGTTTAAGGGCGTTAGAAACCCAACTATTGTAATGAGAATTGGGTGCGTCATTCACTTGGCCCCATTGGAAAACCCTAGCCTTAATTAAGTTAAAAAGCAAACAATCATCATCATTAATATTTTTGCCTTACAGCAAACCCATTCTATTTTGTGATCTGAGACTTTATTTTGTTTTATTTTTGGAGCAAGAGAAGCAATTGCTGGCACAAAGAATGTGTTGGAGGGAAATCTTGGTGATGGGAGTTGCTTTCTGTTGAATCAACACGGTAGTTATGTTGTGTCTTATGAAATGCTCTGAGCAAGGCGGCATGTAGTTCTGTCTCTGCGTTTGGAACTTTGTCTTAATTATCAGTGTTCACATTGAGCTGAACCTTGGGATGAGATTCTGTTCAGGGCCATGTATCTGGCTCTCCTGAAGGCATTAGGAATTCTTGTGTGTAACCAGACAATACAAATCAGTATTATCCAGAATTACACGTTTTGTATATCAGATGTATATGGGGACGATGATCTTCTGACTAGCCAGTAAAATATAGGACCCCATTTTTTTTTGCATTGCCTCTGTATGTACTGTGCTGCCTAACATGCCTTTTGGAACTACTGTGCCTTTAAAAAAAAATGATTAAGAAGGGATATGTTGTTGCATATAACGTATCTTCTTAAAAACGAATCCAGACGGAAGTTGAATGTGGTTGTGTCTGCAAGGCACAATCTGGAAGTACTTCAAACCTTCCCTAATTGATACCTCTTTATAGGGACCTACACTGGTTTCGTATTTATTGTTTAAAAGCCCTTTCACGGATTGCCTCAATATTGTGGGAAGAAATATCAAGCGAATGGTGATCTGAGCTTCTGCAGTTTCTTCAGATGGCAAGTAACGGTCCTGTTTCTAAAATGAGCCATACAGCATCGCCTAGATTCTTATATGGCTCCTAATACTGCAGTATTTGACACCTCACAAACATTAATGATTTTCGCGGTGTGTGATGGGAAGTACTGTCATGCCCATTTTACAGAAGGGAAATGGAGGCACAGAGGGAGACACTGATTTGCCCAAGGTCACGTGGTGTGTCACGGCCAGCAGCACCAGGAGTCACCCCCGGTCTCAGGATTCCAGGCGAGTGCTTTCACTGCTTAGCTCTCCTTTTCTGTAGCTCTTTGCAGTGGTAGTGCTGCTTGGAGTTGTTCCGTACAGGGTTTTCTTTTTCTTTTTCAAAAAGCTTTCTGTCCAGCAACTTTTCTCTTTGGAAGTGGGAGGGTAGGAAAGGAAACAATTATGACAAATGCTGCTAGCTGTAGCGGAAAGACTGTACATAATTTCCTAACATAAAATCCAACTGAATCAAGGCGAGTGTGTGGTTCTCTTTCTAAACGTGCATTGGGCATAATACTCAGATTGAAAAGCGGAAGAACTGGCTGCTTTTTCTGTGCTTTTACATTTTAGTTTAACATCCTTTAAAAGGAAAAAAACCCCTGCTACGGTGGAAACATACGATAATCCCACTAGGAGTTCTGAACCCTGTGTTCTGCCTTCTGGATGTACACAAATGGTTCTATTATGTGTGTGTCATCTGGGCTTTGTACTATTGCCACCGTCTCTTTTCTTTAAAGCAGAAATCTAGTTTTCTTGCCTGAACTTGGAAAGTCTGTTTCCAGGAGATTGCTGCCGGAGGATGAATGTTTAATAATGTTCATTATCGGCATTGCATAGAATGGCTGAGGCAGTTTCCAGATGGAAAGGAAGGTAGAGTCCAGGCCTTTAGAGAGCCTACTTTAAAGAGTGATAGTTTAGGAATGGGACAACCTGTGGGACATCGTGTGGTCTAATGGCTAGGGCAAGGGTGGCCAACCTCAGCCAAAGAATGAGCCAGAATATACCAATGTACATTGCCAAGAGCCACAGTAGTACGTCAGCAGCCCCCGCCTGCTCCCAGCGCCTCCCGCCCACCAGCAGCTCTGCCGATCAGCGCCTTCCCCTCCCTCCTTGATCAGCTTTTTCATGGTGTGCAGGAGGCTGGTGGGGGGGGGTAGAGGAGGAGGAGCAGCGAGGGCATAGCAGGCTTAGGGGAGGGGTGGGAAGGGGTGAGGTGGGGGCAGGGCCTGTTGCAGAGCCAGGGGTTGAGCAGTGAGCACCCCCTGGCACACTGGAAAGTTGGCGCCTGTAGCTCCAGCCCCGGAGTCGGTGCCTATGCGAGGAGCCGCATATTAACTTCTGAAGAGCCGCCTGTGGCTCCGGAGCCATAGGTTGGCCACCCCTGGGCTAGGCCCCTGGGGTGGAAATCAGGAGCCCTAGGTGCTAGTCCTGGTTCTGCTAGTGACTTTGCGCAAGTTTTGCTTCAGGTTCTTGAGGGCAGAGACTCTAGCTGTGTATGGTGCTCTGATGTTGGCTGGAATCTCTAGGGTTTCCTGTAACGCTAATAATAAGCAGAGGTGTCAAGGTGGTACATGGCCAGGTCTTGGCAAAGGTTAGTTTTAGATGTTTTACCTGTCAGTATGAGTCAGCTGGATTCTCTGAAGACAGCAGAGGTGGGGCTTTGGGAGGGATTTGAAAACGGGGAGGTAGGAGGCCTTGCCGATGGGCTCAGAGATGGCATTCCACGGGCATGGAAGAACATTTAGCGTGAAGCTGTCAAACGGTGTCCAAAGCTGGCATCGCGGGTGCGGCTGATGGCAGGGGTAGGAGATGGGAAATGTGATGCACTGAAATTAGCCTGGACTCTCCTTCTATATCCCTACACCTGGAGTTTCACTGTCTGCTCGTTTGTCAGGGAAATTATTAAAGAATGGATCTGCCATCCCATATTATTATTATTAATTTGTCTTTCCATAGCACTGAGGTGCCCAGTCATGGATCAGGGTCCCGTAATGCCATGTGCTGTACGGACACAGAACAAAAAGATGGGGTGTGTCCCCAAAGCACTTACAGGCTGAGTAACAAATCAAGTACCTCTTGTGCTGCCACTCCTGCGTGAGGAAAAAAATTAAAAAAGTCTGTGTGCGCGCGTGCACATTTTAAAATAGAACCTTCCCATTGTTACCCCTTCTTCTGATACCAGTCTCCCTTTCCAGCACCTGTTTGCCAATTGGTAGCATGTGTCAGGCCTAGCTGGTCAGCTACCCAGCAGAGCAGAAATCATCTGCAGCTTTATTTGCACATGTACTCCAGTCTTGAAATGAAATGGTCAAACAGCGTGCAGGGCAATCCCTTCTTTCAGGATCTCAGCCCGGTGCTGACACCCGGTTCCTAGGGAGCAACTCTTCCTCAAGAACTGACTCCAGTTAGGCATCCCAGACAGAGAGCAAATTCTTCTGCTGCTCATTTAGCTCCTTGTTTCCTGAAGCCTCTTCATTAAAACCGTGCGGAACCCCAAAACTAACAACAACACAGCATGTCTTTCCAAGAGTCAAAACGGGCTCACACTGCGTGACAGCACCACTTGGGGACACGTCGCCTGCCCTAACAAAATGTTTGGAGATTTTCTGTTGTTCCCGGTATGACAGCTTTAAAAGCCACAGGTCTCCGTGCAGGAAGTTCTTTACAGAAGGTGCATGGCACACGTCTGAATGCTTGCAAGAACGGGATATAAGAAACTGAGCTCTGGAGGGGAGTGGTAAGGCATATCGCAACATTAATACACCACAGGAATAAATGTTTTAGTCCATATTTATCTGGTAGACCCTCAGTTCATTAGAGGTGGCCAAAAAACTGTTCTAAACTCTGCCAACCCGTACGCAGTCACAATTTCCAATACTGACTAGTAACCTTGGGTGCCTGTTTGAGGCATCCTTACAAGGCCTGCTTTTTTTCAGTGCGCGCTGAGCATGTGTCCTCTGCAAATCAGACCCCTTATAGATGTCTCAAGTTGGGTGTCCAAAAATGAAGCTCCTGGAAATTGCCGGTTGCTTTTGAAAATCTTGGCCATCTGTATTTACCTAAGGGATCCCCTGGCTCCTTCGGAGGAAACACCTGCTCATATAATCTCCATTGAGAGACCAACGGGGCAAAATCCTTCGAAATAATCAAGCGAGTGTAAAACACCCAAGTCGAAAGCCAAGTAACTGATTTAATCTCTATGCGCTCTTTTCTTTCCTCTCTCACGCAGAGGTGAGCTAAGGGCAGAATTGTGACCATAACTCAGAATCTCAGACTTTAGCTGGAGTTATTCTGATTAACAAATAAATCCGTGGCATTTGGAGTTAATGATCTGTGAAACAGTGACAACAATGGAGGCCAATGGAGACTTTCCGATCATGGGGATCTGCAGTGTAACAAAGTGGCATCCTAAAGCAAAATCCCAGTTTCCTGTCATGATGCCAGCTGCAAGGATTCTCCACTTCCCCTCCCAAGTTTTAAAGGGTGACTTAAGGTTTGTGTCGCATTATCTGGCAAGTGCTGACTTCGAGCGGCTGGCCATCTCCAAGTCCCGTTTGCGAATTGTACACCCCTAGTATTTGCAGCACAGCTCCCTACTCCCATGTGTCACAAGCTGCTGAAGGCTGCCCAAAGGCTGTCTGAAGGGGTCCAGCAGGGCAGGAGGCGGGGAAGGATTTCTGTAAGTCCCTTTTTTATCTTCTCCGGAGCCCCTATGGGAGGGGCTGTCGGATAATTATGTTCTCATTTCTGGGTGGGTTGGGACTCTTCCTGTTTCTCAGCTCTGTCAAAGTAACTGTGCAGACTGCTGCAGTCAGAAAGAGTTGGTGGGCTCAGACGGGAATAGAAAGCACCTCCCCTTTTAGTTTGCAATAAGGATGAGCTTTAAGAAAACCCACCCTCCCTTGCTCCACACAGAGCAGCTGTGGAGTGAGCAGTCTCTTCAGTGTTCCACGTTGCCAAAGGAGGTGGCAGAACCGTTAGCCAAAGCAGCAGGCTTACTGGCATGATGCACGTTTCACGGGGCTTTATAGCGTATTCTCAGACAGGCTCCCCCAGTCTGTGGGCTCCATCAGTGGGGTGAGATGTTATCCTCGGGACAGAGGGAATTATTAACCTGATTTCTCCAGGCCAACTGTCGCTCCAGCGACTGGCCCATGCAGGCCACGCAAAGCTAAAAAAGAAAAAAAAAATCCTCTAAGCCCGGCTGTGTGTCTGATGACTAGGCTGGCTGGGTGAGGAGCCAAAACCTGCAGCCGTGCCAGATTCCGCGGTGGGGAAGGCTGCAGCGCATTTAAGCGGAACAGTCTGTGACTCAGTGGAAGCAGAGATTTCTCGGCAACTTTGGGCTCAGGTTTTGTTTCAGATGTTTTGTTAAAACTGGGAGCAATCTCCTACAATGGACAGAGCAGCGCGGGGCCCTTATGTTTAGTGGGGCAGGGGTCAGATTTAAAGTGGCGATGTCAGTAATTGCAGATAGGCAGCCAAAAACTGCAAGAGCTATTTTTGTTGTTACTCAGAATTACAGAGCTGGGGACTATACAGGGGAAAAGAGATGATTTAAAATGGAAAAATATTACTTAAGGGCTAATATGAGTCTTAATTTAGGTCCTGATCAGCAAGGCACTTACACACACATGCACAAAGTTAAACACACGCTTAAGTCTGTCTCTATGCAGTAAATCATTTAAGTACATGCTAAGCTTGCTCTTAGATGGTAAGCTCTTTTGGGGCAGTGACCACCGTTCTGTTCAGTGTCTGTACAGCATTTAGCACAACGGTCCATGACTGAGGCTCCTCCATGCTACTGCTATACAAATAATTGATGGTTGATGTCAACGAGATTTAAGCATGTGCTCAATTGCTCTGCTGAATTGGGACTTTACAATCTGAGCCACGTGCCACGTAATTTCACTCTGTAAGCTCTATGGAGTTCTGTGTTTGCACCGTGCCTAGCACAATGGGATCCTGGCCCATACCTAGGGCTGTAGCCTCTACGGTAATACAAAGAGTAAATAATAAAGCAGGTTTTGCGGCAAACCTCTGCCTGGGTTAAAAATTTCGCCCCATGTGTATCAACATACACTGCAGTCAAAGCTAAGGCCTCGAGCTGTGTGTTTTACTTCTGCCAGTGGCCATGCAACAATATGGACCTGCTCCATTGCTTTTGGCACATGATTCTCATCCGGGGAAACATCAGGAGCTTTGTCGGACACGTTCTGGTGTCTCAGGGCCTGTGTGCACTACCACTTATGTTGGTATAATTGATGTCGCTCAGGGGTGTGAATAAGCCACGCACCCGAAGCACCGACCTACCCGCGAGTGGGGACATCGCTCTGTTGGCGGGAGAGCTTCTCGTGGAGGTGGAGTTATGCCAAAGGGAAAGGGGGACCCTAATCGTGCTCACCCCCTTTGCTGCTCCCGTGAATCCCACCTCCATGCTCTTTTTGTCTGTTGTTGTTAGGATTTAGCACTTCTATTCCAGTAGCACTCAGAGGCCCCAGCCAAGATCAGGGCCCCCCTGGGCTGGGTGTTGTGCATGCATCTAATAAATGACTAGACTTCGCCCCAAACTAAAGACAGCAAACAAGCTAAGCTTCCCCTGCCTTTGTCTTCATGCCAGCTCCCATGCTGCCCCCTCTGGAATCCCCGCCTCATCCCTGCCTGCCAGCTGCTAACCCTCCCTGTTCCAAATTCCTCAAAGCTGCTACCCCACTGCTTACTTGTCATTTAAAGATGGGGGCAAGAGAAGTAAAAAAAGAGAGAAAAAGCTAAATCAAAGCAACCCCTGTGGCAAACAAACAGGAAGCTATTCAGGCGAGGGTTCAAAGAAGGGGCATTGAGGGAGAGCACAACTCCGCCTCCTCTACTCAAAGCCCGGGAAGGGCTTCTCTCATTTCTCTCCGTGGGAGAGTGAGAACAGGAGGAACATCCCCTCCACCTTGTGTCTCCTAAGAATTCCTGCTCCTATTTCAATCTGCTTTAAACCCGGTGCGTGACCGAACTTTCCTCTAGGCGTCCTGATGTGTTTCACAGGCAGAGACCATATCTTCTGTATACTGTCTTCCAAGCGTAATTAGGTCTCACGAACTTTGCAAATTGTGACATCTGGCATTACCCTGTCTGCCCTTAGCTTGTGAGCTCCTCAGAGCAGGGACCATCCTTAAGCATTTAGAAAGTTCCTAGCACATAGTGGGTGCTACCGTACATGGAAAATGACTGTCCAGTCTCCCTGGATGGCAAGCTCCCTGTGCTGGTTTTGGACGCTATCACTTGGAGTGGGTGTGGTGGGGTGGCGGTCTTAGTCCTGCTTGCAGGCGCGGGGACTCTGTAAGAAAGCGTGTAGCCACAGAGTCAGTTCTGGAAAGAGCCAGCTCAAAGCAAGGTGAGGTGAATTGTGCCTGGCTGCCTTAGGGAGCAGCCTGTTTTCTCTCTCTCTGGTTTTAGGTTCTTGTATGTTATCATTCTGAATGATAAGAAATAAAGTAGTGTTACGTTGCAGCCTTCTAGCAAGAGTATTTGTTTTTATCTAATTTCTCAGTGTGTGTGCTGAAAGCATAACAGCCTACTTTATTCACTTAGGAAAGAAAGAACTGCAATAGTCTGAGTCTCTGTATAAATGCTCTGACAGATCTGTGACCCTTTGAATGGTGAAACACATGTACAAATAAATACTATTTTGATGGGGTGGGTGGAAATGTTGGCAAATGTTGGTGTTTCAGGGCTGGATTAGGACTGGGCTGCTTGGACATAAGAAGAGAGAAAAACTCACCTGAAGTGAGTAGCCAGGATCCTCTTGTGTTTCTATATGTAATAAATCATACAGCAAAACTCCCAGGCCCAGCTAGAGGAAGTTCTCTCTCAGTTCTGACACACTCTTGAGTGTTCTCATTCACAGTGATGGATCAGCTGGCAAATACACATTAAAGCCTTATGTATGCTAGTAATGACTGTTTCCAGTTTTGTTGCTTTAACAGTATGAAAAACACAGAAATAGGCACATTTTAACTAGATTTGGTCTCAAGCTGCAAGATCGAGGATTTGAATGATCACACATTCAGCAGCATTGGTATGCTGAGTTTTGGTTTAGAGCCATCTTTAATTGTAGCCAATGGGACTGCAGTATGCAAATAAATTAGGGTCAATTGTAGGAGGACTGAATGAGTTGCCTCTGATGTCACAGTCCCACCTCCTGTTCTCCCTAATGTGCTTAACTTTCTTGATATTTAAACTAAAGTTTTAAAATAGCCTTTCTGGTTTATGAAATTAAGTTTTACTTAATTACTGTTCATATTACAGGGCTAGCGGAGAGTCCCCAACTAAGATCAGCCCCACCCCACTGTGCTAGGTGCTGTAGAAACACACATGTTCAAAGATTATAAAGCCACAAGTGACCCCTGTTATCACCTAGTCTGACCTTCTTTATAATACAGGCCATGGAACTTCCCTGAAATAATTCTTGCTTGCACTGTAGCATATCTTTTAGAAAAAGCATAGTAAGAGATAGCTCCCATCCCAAAGAATTTCCATCTAATTAGACAAGATTGACAAAATAGGGCAGAACGGTGGTATGATTATCCCCATTGTACAGATAAGAAGATGAAACACAGAGAAAGACCACATAGAAAGTTGACCCCCTATCTCCTGGATGCCTGTCCAGCACCTTAAAAAAAGAACATCTCTTCAGGTTAGAATGTTATGAAAACAGGACAAGAAGATGCAGAGAAGTTCTAACAAAAATGGGATTTTTGTTGTTGAAGATCTTGCGTTTATCCTCAATAATTTAAAAACACAATAGAAGGCAATCTTGAGAGGTGGTACGTAGAGTTAAAAAAAGTGACCAATGCCCTGCAGTTAAGGTTGCCTCAAAAAATTTGTTCCCAAAATTTCTTGTTTTTAATTTCAGTCTTTGAAGGGGGTTCAGCTCATTAACCAAAACACTGAAATAAACATTAGATTCCAAGGATGTACCCCAAGGGCTGCAGTCAGGGTTATATTGCTGCTTAGAGGAATTATGGCTCTTAGTCGGTGGATGCCTGAAATCTGCAGAGTCCTAGTTCAGAGCTGGGGTTGAGAGAGATAAAAGGGAGGGGAAAACATTATGACATTTAATTTTTTTAAAATTCTTGTTGGATTTATTATTTTTTTCTTGAAATTCAAAATTTTGAAATATTTTGTCAATAAACAGGGAAAACTGTTGTGAAAATGAAATACAAACAGGAAAAAAAACAAAGTTTGAAATGCTGAATTAAGTCCACTTTGTGAAGTTTGAAAAGTGGTGACCAGATCACCCCAGCGTCGCTGTTTTTCCAGTTGCCCCACCCACCTGGGGCTCCCATCCAGTCTCTGTCTGTCAATGACACTCGACAAAAACAAAACCCTCTTGGCTGGAGGGTTTCACTGTGCAAAGGGGACACAATTGGGGGACAACATTACCTTATGTGAGGGTTGAGGGGAACAGTGCTGTAGAGAATGGCCCCACAACCTACCTTTCCTTGCCCATGGAGCTTGAACCCCATGGATTCCGTGGTGTCAGAGAAAAGGGGATGGATCTTCCCATTGCAGACCTTTCAGTTTGTGGAAGCAGAGCTGATGATAGGGTTTATTATACTTTCTTAGGATGTAAGAGAATTTTTACATCCTGTGAATAGATGCTGGTTAGATTCATAGTTGGGCTCCTGTTTTCTATGTACACATTATAGGTGGGCTGCAGTGTTTTACACACACGTGCACACACCAGACATGGATTTGTTCGGGATTAAACACTTTTGTACACAAAACCCTTTTTGAAATAGGAGCCCCTCCTGGGCACAGACAAGCTTGGCCCTGATTGGCTCTGCACATTCTATTCTGGAGCCCAAAGTGGTGTCTGATTGGCTGAGTTGCCTCTTATGTCACTATCCCATTGCCATCACAGAATACTTTCACTTTGTTCTCTTGGTTATAGTGAGGTTCATGGAATGCTCTCTTTCATGTGAGCTTGTGCCTTGGCTCCCTGCGTACAACTGAGAATATTTATATTTAATCATTCCTCTCTTTTATGTAGATACATGTTTCTATGCACAATCTATTTTTGTAAAACTCCCCTAAATTAAATAAGTGTTCAGTGTTTACTGCCATCTCATCAGCTACTCAAAGGGTAGGTTGAAGTTCTGCGCTTAATCTTGATTTTCAGCTATGATGGTTAAAAATGAGAATTTTGTCTAGGATGTTTCTTTGCACTGTCTCCCTCTTCACATGTCACTGCTGCTTCTGTATTTCCCTCCTTTTGTGACCAGGTTTTCACCACATAGCCTAGAAATATATGTCAGCGAGAGTATTTGTGTACTTGTCTGAATGTATTTTAAATATTTTGCCATTATAAAGTGTGTGTGGTCTCTTTGCTGTGGTTCTGATGTGGGTTGAACTATTAAACGTTTATAGAAGATGACAAAACAAAGCTGTTTACAGCATGGTATCCAAGACATAATGACGCTAGAGAATTTGTCATCCAGGAGCATGCTAGAGAAAACCTGGACTAAAGTAATGGAATTTTGTGTGTACTCATATTTCAGACGTGCCATTAAAAGACAGAACGGAATAATCTCTGTCTGTCCATTCCAGGGGCTGACAAACTCTTTGATTGTTACTTGAATTGCAGGAGCACTGTTGATACCCCCATGGGAAATTGGGTGCACGTTGTAGTCAGCCTAGTAAGAGACAGACCTTTCCCTAAAGAACTTCATGGTATGGAGCACATCTAAATAGAGAGATCATCTCTGGGGCTGTCTTCCTTTAGCAATTAATCGGCCACCTCCCCTTCCAGTCAAGATCCAGTTCTCAACGATGCGATGTACCTAGGACAATTGCAGCAAATGTTTGTGTATGGCACACCTGGCTCCTGCTCTTTGTTTCCAGCTGCTTCTGTACAGTCTTCTTTGCAATGAATATCTGAGATGCTGGTAGAAGCCAATGGAAGAAGGAGCCAGAACCAGCATCATGAGACCAGCCAGTTTGCCATAGATCACTAGCAAGTGCTCTGCAGTCCGTGGGTTTGGGAACTGCTGATCTAATCTATGCATCTAGGTTTTTGTGCCATGCCCATTATTATGGTATCTGAGCATGACAGCAAATGCAGTGGATCAGGTAGGGTGACCAGACAGCAAGTGTGAAAAATCAGGATAGGGGTGGGGGGGTAATAGGAGCCTATATAAGAAAAAGACCCCAAAATGAGGACTGTCCCTATAAAATCGGGACATCTGGTCACCCTAGGATCAGGTGAAGGGATTGAGTTTAGCCATGTCTAGGGTGTGTGTTGTTTTTGAACATGTGTGTTTCAATGAAATGTCTGTATTTACACTCCACCTCTTCCTCCTCTCTCTCCTGGTCTAGGTTGCATGGTTGGACCCTGGAAATGGGATGTCAATCCCATTCAGGGAGCATAAAGGAAGACAGAGAATCTCCTAGTTGCCACTGCAACAGTAAGTGAGACCCAGAGGTAGGAAAATGTCAACGGTCACATCAGCGATACAGGCTCCCCAGGGCCCTGTCAATCCACCCCCCCCAGAAGTCACCAACCCCAACAAGCCCGGGCGGAAGACCAACCAGTTGCAGTACATGCAAAATGTTGTGGTGAAGACCTTGTGGAAGCATCAGTTTGCTTGGCCCTTCTACCAACCCGTCGATGCGATTAAATTGAATTTACCAGTAAGTATTCTTTCCTTTGCTTTGTGTACTCTGCCAGGAGAGCTCTGCTTTAGCGATGTGCAATTTCTGCTCATGTGAAGTGAAATGTTGTTGAGTTCCTTCTGATTCCCCAACTCCCCAGAGTTGTCGTGCTGAGCAGTGGCCCCTGCATAGTGAAATGAGTGAGTTAGTCATTTGTTTCCCAGTACTTTGAGTATGAGATGATCTTTCACAGACCTGACTTCTTCAAAACTAGTAGAAGTTATGTTAACTCTTATCCATTATTAGATGGGTTTTTTTTTTTAATTTTATTTTTTGGTTCTGTTTATTAAGAAGCTCCTCAGGCCTCTGCTGTTTTTGTTGTAGATTAGAATGTTACCTTAATAGCTTCTGACATATGCTCAAAGAAAGAGCATAAGGACCCTTGGAATTATGCAGTAGGTTTTCCAAGAGCAGGAGATGTCCCTGAAATCTTTGGATCAGGAATAGGAGCTGGAACTCTCAACAATTGAAACAGTGTTTTCACTTAATGTCAGACTCTCTTAACTTTGTCCTGGTCTGCACTAGAAAGGTTTACTGGCATTGGCATGTTGGTTAGGAGTGTGAAAAAATCACACTCCTAATCAACCTAGCTGTGCTGGCAAAAGCCCTAGTAGAGCCGTTATAAGTGGGGGAAAAAAGTCTTTTTCCCCGTCTAGCTTATTTTGTTTGGGGAGCTGGTTTACGGTATACCAGTAAAAGCGTTCTTTTGCTGGAATAAGCTGCCTCTCCATGGGGGAGGATTCCCAGTATAACTATACCAGCAAGCCTGTTTAAATGCAGACAAGGCTTTTGTCTCATAAGCTCATGCTACACAAAGCTGTGTTTTAAAAGAAACCTCTGAACATCCTAGTTCCTGCTGAATCTCTTAAAGATCAAGGGCTCAATTCCTTTTCCAGAGGAACATGCACAGCTCCTATTGACTTCACCATGGTCTGCACGCATTCACCTGACAGCAAAGACAGTTTCCCTATTAACAGTTAGCATGAACTTGCCTCCCCGGATCTCTGCTCTCGGAGTCAGCACTAAGCCAGCCACCTTTGGAACCTTTCAAGGAAATTGGTGCTAACTCCAGCTTGCATGCTCAGACTATGATCGCAGCAGTGGAGGGACTGTGCATCTGATTTCCAGAGGTTCTGAGCACCTTGGCTTCCCTTTTGACCTACCTGCCAATCCCATTAGTTGCAGAGAAAAAGGGTTTATTTAGGGTTAATTTTTAGTTAAAAGTGGTAGGCGTGTTTTAAATCCCATTCGCTGGTAGGCATTTTTTTCAATCGTGTTCTAGTTCTGACATTTCAGGATTGCCATTTCAAAATCAGACACCACCAGGAAAGCAGGGTCTTCACTTTATGGGAAAGGTGCCTCCTGTCTGATGTCCCCCATTGGAGAGGGGGAAGCTGTTCTCACTGGGGATGTATAGGGCTTATTGCATCCTGACCTAACAAGGTAGATCAGAGAGACCTTGCCTTTAAGTCTGCTTGTGAGCATTCCAGCACTAACACCACATGCTGACATCGGGCCAGTTTAAATTGTGTTTCCAGTTGGCTTTACTGGATTTGGTGCCAAGGAAGGAAAGAGGAGAACGCCCATCATCAAGGGGCAACTCTTTGCTAGATGCCTTGGAAATGCCGGACCCAAAGCAGAAGAAATAGCAGACGGTGACTCTCCCACTCAGCACTGACGTTCTGTCTCTCTCGTCAGCCTCTCATCCTCTGCTTCTAGCCCGGCTGAGTGTCAGTCTCTGTGTAGGCCATAGGACACAGGAGAAAGCCGCATTACTAACGGTGAATGGAGTTTCTCTGAGCTTCTTTCCCTCTACGATCCGAGTCATGCTCTTTCCTTTGCCCTCTCTGATACTGGGCAGGCAGGCAGGCAGGCAGCAACTGAGGGCAAGACCTACGTGCCTCTTTTATAAAGACGTGAGCCCCACACACTCATGCATCAAGGTAGCTCTGGCTGCTTTGAACGGTTCGGTGGTAGCAAGAGCGACTCCGCAGTCTCAGTCTGTGATGTCAGTTGGAAGAACTCCAGTTCCTATTAGTTATTACCGGAGTTTATGGACTGGATCAAGATCTTCTTTTGAAGTTGATAATGTTGAAAGGCTCTAGTTAAAATAATGTCCTGAAGAGTAAAACACTTTAATGCCGGTGTAATATTTCAATACCACTTGACTCCTTTGTGTCTGTGTTTTGTTTGGTTGGTTTTTTTAATGTGTTTAGTTTCATATGGAGGAGTTTAGTGGTGGTCCGAAGGGAAGGGCACGGAGAAATTTAAGGAAACGGTGGAAGAACAGTTGCTTTTTTCACATACAGTCTAAATCAAACCTACACAGGCCAGAAAACCGAGTTTTCCACTTCATCCTTAGCAGCTGCGTGATGGTTGCTCCTTGTGTGCTCCAGACATAGCTAGTTTCTCAGGTCATTCCCTGGTGTTGGGCACAGAGATAGTCAATGGTCATATAGGGCTTCACGTGGCTATAGGAACAGGGATCCTTGCACCGTCCCCCAAGATATGCAAATTGCACCCCCCCCCCCCCCCCCACTGGGAGGGGGCCCTGTGTCATCGCAGCATCTACAGCTGCCTGGTTAGGCACCAGTTAAAGCGGAAGCCCTTGGAAAGCTGTTTTTCAGGAAGTGGCACCAAACTGTTTGCTAATGTTCATCAGCTGATGCTGTGACCCTTCCTTCTAATGCCCACGTTTGGTAACGTTACCCATTTCAGAGGCAAAACCAGCTGGTAACACAGCTTCATGAAGTTCAGCTGATCCATTGTTTAGATCTTGTCTGTGCTACAGCTTTGGCTACAGAAATGGCCCCAGTTTCTAGCATCCACTGGATCACAGCTATATTCAAAAAAGAATGAGATAAGTTCACAGAGGGTAGGTCCAATTAGCCAACATGATCAGAGAGGCATGTCCCTAAACCTCTGACTGCCAGAAGCCGGGGCTGGACGACAGGGGATGGATCACTTAATAATTGCCCTCTTCTATTTATTTCTTCTGAAGCATCTGACACCGGCCACTGTCAGAAGACGGGATACTGGGCCAGATGAGCCATTGATCTGACCCAGTGTGACCATTTTATGTTCTTATGTGTTTGGTCTAGCGACAAAGGAGGACATTGTTCCATTCTGTGCTACAGACTAAAATTACATCTATAACCAGGTTAGGGGGACAGCTGGGTTGAAACCATGTTCCATGGACAGCTGGTTGAAAAACCTGTTCCCCTCCCTCCCCCAATATCAGGTACAACATGTTTGTGGCAAACTTGATTTTTTTTTTTTTTTTAAGTTGATAGTGTCCCTTTATGTGTGGATCTTTCAGCATGTCTGAGAAATTCCGAGGTTTACGAATAAAGCCCCTTTTTTTTAAATAAAATTAAGAGTGGGCTGGAATCTCCCCACTGAGGAGTAAGTGAAAGCAAAGGTTGTTTTGGCAGTCTGAGCAGAGAATGGAAGTGTGTCTGTATGTGGTGAAAGGGAGGTTGGGAACGGAGGAAGATGCTCTTTAGCAGCTGACTAACAAATCCTATGAACAAACACGTCCAAAGCAGTGTTGCGTGTAACATCTTTACTGTTTCTTGAACAGGATTATCACAAAATAATCAAAAACCCGATGGACATGGGGACAATTAAGAAGCGACTGGAACATAACTATTACTGGAGTGCCAGTGAATGCATGCAGGATTTCAACACAATGTTTACAAATTGTTACATTTACAACAAGGTAAAGAATGCAGACAAACTCCTAGTTGTGGCTCTGAATAGGGAAGCCTGCAGGTGGCTATTCCACTGCAACTTTTGACTAGGGATAACTTGTGCGCTAAAACCCTCCTGGCAATGCCATTAATGGTAATCATATTACTTTTAAATGTACAAAGCTGTCTTTGTGTTGCATGTTTCTTTGCCCTCACTGGTTAAAATGGCAAATGTGTTCTTAACTGTAGGTAGAATTAATATCTTGGGGTTACACAGAGAGTCAGCCGAGACTTCAGCCCTTTAATTTTACGGAGGAATTCTTTCAGATTAGCTAATGTTTGCACAAAGCTTTGTAGATGTTAAGTGGAATATAAGTGCTAAGTGTTATTCTCTTTGTCCAGTAGTAACTAATATCAGATACTCCTCTCAGCAGCAGAGGGCAGGTAAATAACTCCTATCATTATATCCGCTGTCCATGCCTCATGCGTTCTTCCATAAATCTCTCGTGCACTTTGTTGGTTGCTTATATATGCTTTTATTTTTTTTTATTTTTTTTGGCTTTAAAGTGCTTTTTATTCCCTGTATTCTTTTTCCTAAGAGAGTTCATCATTGACCCATGCTGGGGAACAAGCTGAAATAAATATATTAATTAGCTGGTACTGCAGCAAGGAAAGTGTTCATTCTCTTCTCCTGAATATTTTGCCAGACAGAGATTGACAGATCATCTGTTGCAGCTCGCTGCTTCCGAACTGATATGTGGGACAGCAATGGTGTGGGCTTCTAAAGGAAGCCATCTTCTGGTTCTTCATTGTATTTAGAGGCTGTAATTTGCCAGCTGGTCGAGGACAGGAGTCAGAGGGTACATGCACAGTGCAATGAAAGACCCACAGCGTGGCTGGCCTGGGGGAACTGACTCAGGTTCCTGGGGCTTGAGCTGCGGGGCTATACAATTGCAATGCAGACATTCAGGCTTGGGCTGGGGCCTGAGCTCAGGGACCTTCCCCACTTGCAGGGTCTTAGAGCCTGGGCTTCAGCCCAGGACCCAACATCTACACAGCAGTTTTTCAGCCCTGGAGCCCAAGCCCTGTGAGTTCAAGTCAGCTGACCTGGACCAACCAGGTTTTTTCATCCCCATGTAGACATTCCCTTAGAGCCCAGGCTCCAGCCCAAGTCCGAACCTCTACACTACTATTTTAACCCCGCAGCCTGAGCCTGAGTCAGTTGATCCGGGCTCCGATACTTGGTACTGCAGGTTTTTTTTATCGCCGTGTAGACACACCAACTGAGGCTGGCGTGAACACGTGAGAAGGAGTCGAGTTATTTAATTCTCAGAGCTATGGCTCATTCATTCATTGGAAGACAGTGTACATTTCCGGCTAGGGGATAAATGAAACAATGCGATTGTAAAGGCTTTCAGCCCCTCCTTGCTTCTCACGGGTGCATTATGCTAGTGCTGCCTTGTTCTGTCCATCCAGCCCACAGATGACATCGTCCTCATGGCGCAAGCCCTGGAGAAGATTTTTCTGCAGAAAGTAGCCCAGATGCCCCAGGAGGAAGTTGAGTTATTACCACCGGTCCCTAAAGGCAAAGGTCGCAAGCCAGCAGCGAGCGCACAGAGTGCAGGTACTGACCTGACCAGATGGTAATCAATGTTGCAAGCCCATTGCTGATTCCTGACCCCCTTCCACCCTGCCTGACTAGACACACAATTCGGAGGGTAGAAAAGGATTGTGGCCTAATGGTCAGAGCAGTTGAATGAGATTCAGGACGTGTGGATCCTGCTTGTCTATCTGTCCAAGGTACTTATGGGGTGCCCATCACCGTAGTATCTGCCTGCCTGCCAGTCTTTTAATGTATTTATCCTCATAGCAGACCTGTGAGGGAGGACACTGCTATTCTCTCCAGAACACAGAGAGACTAAGGGCCAGATATCTAAAGGCATTTAAGCTCCTAACTCCCATTGAAATCACAGGGGTAAAAACACAGGTTTGCATTGATTTAATGAAACAGGAGCAAGTTGCTGTGTTGACGAAATCTGACTGTGGCTTTGGGCAAGTCAGTTTGCCTTTTGTGCCTCAAGTTCCACATATGTCAGCTAAGGCACTAAGTCTGTAAAGCGTCTTTTGAAGGTGCTGTAGAAGTGCAAAGAATTGTTTCATTAATCAATAATAGAACAGTGCTGGAACTTTAAAAACAAAAAAACCAAACACTTTTGCACATTGTATTAAAATGCAGCTACTTCTGTGGGACAGATTACCGCCACCCTTTAACAGGAATGGCAGCGTGTTGTAGCATATAATGCACTAGTCTGGGAATCCTGGGTTCTGTTCCCAGTTCCCCTTTTCATTTGCACCATAACCATGGGCAAGTTATCTGAACTTTCTCTGTGAAGAGGTTTGAGGTCTATGGAGTTAAAGTGCTGCATAAGTAGGCCTGGGTGAGACTTTTTTGGTGAAAAATGCAGATTTGGTGACATGGAAACATTTTGTGAATTCCTGTTAGCTTTACCGAGTTGTTTTGGTTGGAAAAAAACAAAACAAACAAATTCTGAAAAATGTAAACATTTCATTTTGACATTTTTTAAATGAACCATTTCGATGTTCCGGTTTGGGGTGATGCTTTTTGTTCAAACCTTTCTTTTATTAAAAGAAAAAAAAATTACAATGTTTAAAAATGGTTGAAATGGAAACAAACCGTTTCATTCGACCTGACATGAATTTTTTGTTGACTTTTCAATTCACCGATAAATTTTGAAAAAATTTTCTTTTCCGTTTGACCCAAAATGCACATTTTTTAAAAAAAAGCCAGGATTGCAGTGACCTGAAAAATCATTTTTTTGCCCAGCCCAATAGACTAGTGGTATTTATTATTAGCTGCGCAGAGCAGTAGTAAAAGCAGATTGAACCCAGCAGAGGTTTTCCTGCTGTGAACAGTTCAGCGTCCTTTCTAGAGAATCCACACCCTTCCCTACCCTCCCATCAGTCTCTTTCTTTGCTGAGGACAGGCTAGTTCTGAGAGAGACTGGAAGGGAAAACAGAAACTGTCCCATAACAGCAGAATAACAGTCAGGGCTTGAAGCAGTTTGCTCACGTATGGGCATCCAGACACTGCAGAGAGAGCGGAAAGGTCCAGACGGTCATTGCTGTAGAGTCCAGAGGCAACAGCCTCTCTTGGTCGAGCTAGCTGAGTGGCTATTGAATGTGCTGTGTCACATGTGTTTAATTGTATCGTTTTAAAGGAGCGCAGCAAGCAGCGGCCGTGTCATCTGTCTCCCCACCAGCCCCTTTCCAGAACGTCTCTCCAGCTGTCTCTCAGACACCCGTTATCGCCGCCACGCCTGTGCCAACCATCACCGCAAACGTCCCGCCTGTAACTGCTCCTCCTGCTGCTGCTGCCCCTCCTCCTGCTGCTCCGATTATGACAGTGGTTCCTCCCACGCCACCTGTAGTCAAGGTAAACAGAGCAACCAATCGTCTTTCTCTTGGCAGTATTGCATTTTTAGACAGGCAACCACTGGTCAGAAACATAAGTTACTTCCCTTTGCATTTGACTTTCCAGCTCCACAGATATCACCACCAGTTAGCCAGCTACGAGGCTGCATGAACGTAATGGCCTCTGAGGGCCCAGTGCCCTACCCCACCTAAGAACTCCCTGCTCTCACCAGTTGTCCCATAGATTTTGTTAGGACTGCACCTTTCAAGTTCAAGAGCAGGCCCAATGAACATACAGCTCCATTTTTCTTTCAAACGGGCATAGCGCAAATCAGGAAAGGCCTGATCCTGCATTCCTGACTCCAGGGCAGTCAGTGGGAGTTTTGTCACAGTAAAGACTGCAGGAGGGCACTCCAGTTGGAAGGTATTGAAAGCAGCTTTGTGCTTTGACAACCCGAGAAATGTCAGTAGGATCAGCAAGTTCTGTCTTTCTTACTGATTGTATTCTGCTACCAATTGTACGCCTGTATTTTACTATTTAATTGACTAATTTAATTTCCCAGTAAATTAAATTACTGTTCCAAACAGCTGCTGGCTGAATACCATTTTTTTAAAGAAATTGGATGAAAGTGTTAATCTAGTGACACAAGATTTTTTTTTCTGCTTGAAATTTAACTTTAAAACAGGGGTGTTAACAATGTTCTGTAGAAGATAGCGAGCCATGGACTGGAACACAGGGGATATGGGTTCTAGTCCCAGTTTTGCCACTGGCTTGCTGTGGGGGACCTTGGCCAAATCACATCCCCTTTCTGTGCCTCAGTTTTCCCACCTATAGAATGGAGATAATGATATTGGTCTCCTTTGTGTAAAAGCACTTTGAGATCTACAGATAAAGAGTGCTATGTAAGAGCTAGATACTACTAGTGACATCATGGTAGCACCCAGAGGTTATAATCGAGATCTGGATCCTATTGTGCTAGACTTTGTACAAACACAAATAAGTCCTAATACCATAAATGGCATAACTATAATTTAAATCCTCTTCACATGTTCCGGCCAAAGGGGGCATTAGCACTTCAGAACTACCTGTACCATCAATTTACAGATTCATGCAACAAGGTGAGATAAGGTTGCATCTGTTAATAATCATGGAGCTTATTGTTTGGGATTTTCTTTTTTATTTCCCACAGAATTAACCCTTGAATTTGCAAATTTATAACCCAAATCTTCTGCCAGCTAAATCCACACTGCACAGACGTCTCTTTCATTTCGTATGCACTCTGTGCACAAATAACTCATTTCCTAGTCACTCATATATTTTAGGTACATTTCACCTGCATATTAAAGAGGCTAGTAAAAACTGAGTTTTGCAAGAAAACATTGTTGCTCCCCAAGGGCCTGATTGTCTCCTCACATCAGTAATACTCAGGGACAACTCCCGTTGTAGTCAATGGAGCTACAGCCATGTAAACCCGGTGTAAGTAAGAAGAGAATCAGGCTATGTGGCAAGAATCGGTTGTGCTGGCTGAGCAGAATCAGGCCCTGAAATGGCCCTTGCCAGCATGGTCTGCAGGCAGAACCTGTATTCCCAACCACTGTTCTTTGTTTTAGAAAAAGGGAGTGAAGCGAAAAGCAGACACGACCACGCCCACCACCTCAGCCATCACTGCCAGCCGGAGCGAGTCACCCACCCCGCTGTCAGACCCCAAGCAGGCGAAAGTCGTCGCTCGCCGAGAGAGCGGCGGCCGGCCAATCAAGCCACCAAAGAAAGACCTTGAAGATGGGGAGGTCCCCCAGCATGCGGGGAAAAAGGGCAAACTCTCCGAGCACCTCAAGTACTGTGACAGCATCCTGAAGGAGATGCTCTCTAAGAAACACGCAGCCTACGCATGGCCCTTTTACAAGCCTGTCGATGCAGAGGCCTTGGAATTACATGACTATCATGATATTATCAAACACCCCATGGATCTCAGTACTGTGAAAGTACGTCCACATTTACCACCTCTTTTGCAGGGTGTCTTTGCTCTCTGGTTGCGAATAGAAGAGAGGCTACTGCTCTTGCAGTGAGTCAGTTCTTGATGGGTGGGGTGGAAAATTGACCAGATTTGTGGACCACTCAGATTTTTTTTTTTCTATTTTGTTTCCCTTTTTCCATGTCCTGGAATGTTTCCCTGTAATCCACACTGTGCAGTGCCAACAGCTCCCTGAGCAGATAGTCCGGCTATCTAAACAAACGCCCCCTTGGCAGCGCTGTGCTCTGAACACAGGATGTGCGGTATTTCATAGGGTTCGATCCATAGAACCCCATGTACAGCAGTCACTGCCTTCCCATCAGTTGTTTGTGTGGCGTGGGCTCTGGATGATCTTTGTGTGACGCCAGGTGGGACCTGATTATAACCTGTTCACTCCGCGGTGGTAGATGTTACAAATGTAGCAGTGTTGCTAGCTAGCAGTGGTTCATGGCTGCCTCGTAGAGAAGCAGGTATTTCAACTTAGCTTACTTTGGTTTGAACTTCAGCGTGCTTCTCTATTGGGGCGGGGAGGTTTCTCTCCATCCGCAGGGCTCCATGTTGCCCCCCCCGCCTCCGTTCTGCTGGTCAATCGGCCATAGGAATCTCTGTTGGTTGAAATGAGATTTTTCCACCCACAAGCAAGAGATGAAGATGCCCCGGCTAGCTTTTACTTTTTATGTTGAGGGCTTAAACCTGCTCCCCTTAAAAGCCAGTGAGTGGGATTTCCAGAAATGCCTAAGTGACTTAAGAGACCCAGTGCTCCCCAGTCACCATCCTTTTTCTGAGTGCTCCTAAGTCACTTAGGTGCTTTGGAAAATCCCATCCACTACTTCTATGCACTGTAATAATGGTCCAAAAGATCTTCCAAGTGATGCTGCAGTGTCTGGGACTACTACTGCAGTCTGTTTTGTAAGGGAGAGGATTTTGTCAGCATGAGCTACTGCATGAAGCCTGAGGTGAGGAGCAAATAATTTGTGAGTTCTAAGCCTTGGGGAAATCATTTCACCTATCTGTGCCTCATTTTCTCCATCTGTAAAATGGGGATAATAATATTTCCCTACCTCACAGGGGTGTTGCAAGGACTGGTGTTTGTAAGGCCCTACGTATGTGCTAAGTACCGTTATCGGGAATGTTTACCCCACCCAGGGCCGGCTCTCTGCTGGCTGAGATGCTGCAAGCAGCCACTTGTGGAGTGATGACTCAAAGACCATCCTTATTCTGAGCTTGTATTTGCCCTCACTCTGTAAACCCGAGCCGTCCCAGCGCTCAGGATTTCGTTTTAGATTTGCCACTGAGCCAAGCCGAGCTAAAGGGGCCTCCAACGACTTCCTGGGAGGAGAAAAGGAAAGACGCTTGGGTGAGTTGAGTTTGCGCGAGCGCTGGTTGTACAGCAGAGAAGGGATTCTGGTGTAGGCAAGAGATGGGGGAACTGGTGGCAGAGCCCTGGTGCACTGGCTGGGTCCAGGTTGAGAGTGTGGGAAAATGGCTCCAATGGCTCTTGGTGCATATGTCATTACTTGAGAGGCAGACCAGCGTGGAGTAGGCAGGCAGCAGGAAGGGCTGCATGCAATATGGTTTGTAGTAGGAGGAGACCAGAGCAGATCAATGCCAGGGATGTGGGAGACTGAAAGACTTCTCTGCCTCTATCTTCTGCAGTGCTGATCGAGGAGAGGGCACAAGTGTTTTCTTGACTCATTTTCCTTTTCTCTCAGGGGCAGGGGGTGGCGGAGAGAGAGGTGTCCTCCATGTCCCCACTGGAGGGCTGAGGTCCCCCTGGCATTTCGGCCCTAGGATGCAGCTGCCACCTTTGCTATCTTTGGGTGACCAGCAGTGGAGGCTCCTCTGGGATGTATGGGGTGGGCAGTGTCCTGTTTGGATTGCCATGCTCTATCTCCTGCCCTTCAGATTTGCTTTGTGGATTCCCATAGAGGCCCATGAGGCTCCATCCGCATGGATGAGATCACAGACCCATACCCACTGGCAGAAAATCTATGCTCAGCTTCATGTGTCCATTTTCCCCACTCACTTCCAGATGTCAGCAGCTGCGGTGCTGACCAGGAGCCCAATCCTGCTGCCATCAAAGCCAGCAGCAGAACTCTCATTGATTTCAGAGGGAGCAGGATCAGACCATGGATGGACTTCCTCTTTCAAGCTTACTAGTGTTCCCCTTTAGATCATTTTGGAGCAGTTTCTTCCTCCTGCCTCGAGCAGTCTGGCTGTCTGCCTCAGTAGCACTCTCAGCCACAGAAGTTTTAATCTAGCATAGATTGACTTTGATTCTTATTGTTTACACAATAAGGACGGTGATCAATTGCTCTCCATGTCCACTGAAGGTCGGACAAGAACTAATTGGCTTAGTTTGCAGCAAGGGAGATTTAGGTTAGATATTAGGAAAAGCTTTCTAACAATAAGGGTAGTTAAGTACGAGGACAGGTTACCAAGGGAGGTTGTGGAATCCACATCATTGGAGGTTTTAAAGAACAAGTTAGATCAACATCTAGGGATGGTTTAGTTTACTTGGGCCTGCATTAGTCCCGGGGGCTGCACTAGATGACCTCTTCAGGCCTCTCCCAGCTCTATGTCTATGTGATTCTGTTGGATTGACATTCCTGCCTCTATCCTTGCCCGGCAATGGAACTGGAATACATACAGGAAGAAGAGACACCTGAAACGTTTATAAACCAAACAATCTGTTTGTCTCAGCCACGGAGAATTTACATTCTAAGGCCCCAATCCTGCAGCGCTTGTGCAGATGAGTAATCCCATTGGAGCTAATCATGGGTAAAGTTATATGCTTAAGTGTTTGCAGGATGTGGGCTATCAGACAGACAGACAGAATACCCTGGAGGTCCTAAGGGACATACCTAGCTTAAAGCACGATGCTGTTAATTCTTTTGCACATGAGTAATTTTATTGACAAGAGGCATCCCTCTTTTTACGGATGCCTGCTGTCACCCATTAAGGCCACTGGGACTGTTGGAACTCAGGGTGCTGCACTCCCTGGGGTGAAGTGGTGTCCATTATATACAGGGTTTACAGTTCGCTTCGATGGTTCTCAGGACCCCCATTATACAAATAGTTCCAGTACCCGTGCTGCTCACGTGAGTAAATTTGCTGCATATAAGTGTTTGCAGGATATGGCTATTAGATTGTAGGGTTTTATTATGATTACTTTCTCACAGCTCCCTTTTCCCTTCAGATGAAATTTTGCTGACGGTGTTGAGGTGTTTGAGTTAATTATCTGGAATTAAGAAATCTAGACTGAGGCCCTCATTTTAAGAGGACCCCTAACAAAGTCTGTAATTCTCCAATTAGATACCTGTGGATGCAGTTGGGTGGGTTCATACCCTTGCAGTTATTTACGCCCAGCTACTGCATGCATATGGTTCCAAATTCAGCCCTGAATATCTGTAAAGATCTCTGGTTTCTTTAATGGGGTTTGGAAGGATATTTGTTCCAAAGCTGACTGTTCCTGGCACAGTCCCTACCTTACCCCAGTACAGACTCCCATTTTGGTAATATGATTTTTTGGAGCTATGAATAAAACCTTCTCTAGCTGTCTTGCATAGGTGCTGGACCTACGGGTGCTGGGGATGCTGCCGTACCCCATGGCTTGAAGTGGTTTCCATCATAGACAGGTTTTAGAGCTTGACTCAGTGGCTCTCAGCACCCCCACTATACAAATTGTTCCAGCACCTCTGTTGTCTTGTGTTGAGAACAGTCAGTAAATTACCGATGGCCGGATCCTTCTTGGCTATCTCACTCGAGTAGTGCATTGACTTCAATGGACTATTTTTGGGCCCAATCCTTGAAGGTGCCAAGTGCATTCAACTTTCTTGATGTCATTGGAAGCCAAAGATGCAGAGGGCCTTTCCAGAGATGTGTAGCACCTTGCAAGATCACGTCCCAAGTGAGTAAGGCAAGTGGGATTTCTGCCCCCTCCCCCCCCCCCCGATATAGATCTAAGGAATGAAATCCTGATCCTAATGAAGTCCATTGACTTCAGTGGGGCTAGGGTTTTGCCCAACAATCCGTGGAAGCAAGATGCTTTAGATGAGTTCTGTGTATTATCCATGTTTTTAAGAAAAACAGACCTATTTGAGAACACTGTGGTTTCTTTGGCCAGCACTAAATTCACACTCAGGGTCCTCTCCATTGGCTTTTGGTGCTTTTATGGACCTCAAATTTTTAACTGCAGCGTATAAAACGTGTGGACCTCTGACTGCACTGTCTATGCAACTGAGTGACGTTCTCCTCCCATTTGCAGTCTGTACTTTATTAGTGCCGTCGGGAAGGTTGGAGACAAATTAACGATGAACCCTGTAGAGTCTTTTATAGATAAAGACTCTGGAACTGCCTCTCGTGGGGTAGAAGTTTTCTTAATAAATTCTCTTTGAAGTGCTGTTTGGGATTATTTTCTTCTGGACTGTTTTGCTGTCACCCTTGGCTTGTTGGTCCTTTTTCATAAATGACCATAGTGTGATTTAATTGAGACAGGCCCTGTACATTGTAACATTAACAGAATGTTACATCGCCTCTAGCAGAAGTGCCACTGGGCTTTGTTTATGGGTCTGAAGGTCCCGAGTTCAGTTCCGTAGTGACGATCAGCGTGCTGGTATGTGGAGTGCAGCCACAGTCCCTGGAGCATTATGCAGAAATTAACCTCTTTAGCAACTAGAATACATGGGCTTGTCTGTGCCTATCACTCCTGCTCTCTGGATGTGTGAGGGTTAATTCTGCAGAGTTAATATTTCATGTCTCGGTAGATATTTGTCTAAGGGCCTGCAGTGAATTGTGAAGCAGTAGATATATCTCAGATGGTTTGGAGGGTACTTTCTGACTGTACTTGTACCAGTAAGGTGGGCTGGGCTGGTTGCCAGGGCTGTCTCCAGAAAAGGAGAGATGATGAGGGAATACAACTGAGCTAATTCTGACAGGCCGGCGGACCAAGAAAGGATCTTTAGTGCAGAATGGGAATGTGTATGAAGGGGGTGCTGCAGGTAAAGTGGATCAAGACAGAATGGGAAGAGCTGAGGGAACTGTAGGACTCTCCTGTCCGATTCCTTGCAGAAGTTTCTACTCTTAATGAGCGTGTACCCATGTAAATTCCAGGAGCATCACAGAGCAAAACTGGTGCTGTGGAGTGTGTAATTCCTCCATGGTTAGCAGAGAGTGGAACTGTTCGGTGGAGTGGCGAGCAGGAATGATGCACATTGAGGGGGTTTTGGAGTACACTAGATCAGTGAAAGAGGATGGATTAATTTAACAACTCTGTGGCTGCTGCAGGTTATTTGCTAATTACACTCAAATAGATTAAAAATAATTGCATGGAGCCTGGACTCAGGACTAATCCTTTGCAATTCCCATAGCTGTATCCAAGGACAAACATTACTCCACCCTCTTCTCAGTGCTGAGGCATCATCCCTGTTTTCCAAATGGGAAGACTGAGGTACAGGGAGCTGAAATGTTATGCCCAAGATCACCCAGTGCGAGACCTGGGAACGGAACCCAGAGCACCTGACTCCCATCCTTGTGCACTGGCAATTAGGTCTCTCTTTGTCACTGCAGAGACAGAAATATGGATGTGTTTGCCCTTTATTTACCTCGGAGGACACAAGTAACCATACTCGGCAGTTACCCTGTAAGAGGATTTGCTTCCAGAATAAACCATTGGCCTCCAGGAAGTTAAAGGTGCAAGTTCGTGAATTTTCTTGTAGCAAACTGGTGTGGTTTTGGAGCAGCCCAGTTCAGGGTTTTAAAGCAGGGGGACTTTTTTTTTTTTTTTTTCAGGGAGTTACAAAGCTTTCTTTAATTGCAGCTGTTCCGGGGATAATTTCCTCTAGGTTAAAAAGAACTAACCTATGAGTTCATATAACTTGCAAGCGGGTTATGAAGAGTCCTGGACTGAATCCCAGCTGATGTAAATCATCACAGTGCTATGGAAGGCAATGGAGAAGCCCTGATTTATGCCTGCTGAGGGTCTGCTCCCTTGTCCCTGAGCCACACAGTTGGAGCACCAGGGTCTCCTGTTATGAAATTACTAATTTAAAAGACTCCATAAGCCCTAAGGCTGGGCTTTCTGAAGGGAAGCAGCGAAAGTTGGGTGCCTAAAGGTGTCTACACTGCAGTTGGAGGTGCGATAGCAGCCATGTCCAAACTAGCGTCGATCTAGCTGATTCATAGACTGATAGCAGGGTAGCTGCAGAAGCAGAGGCTTAAACTTACCTGGACAGCTAACCTGCACTGAAATCTTGCTGCCATGGCACACAAACTAGGTGAATTAAAGCTAGCTCAGGTATAGCGACAGGTGCTGCATTCACACTTGATGGCAGCAGAGCCATACCTAAGCCTTTCCCATCCCCTCTCTCTCATCAGACTCTCTCATTCTGACTTGCAGTTGCAGACTTCCCTCATCTACTAGCGCCTAAGCAGCTCGGCAAGTCAAGAACCCAAAGGCATTTCATGCAGCCATTTGAAGTCCATATTCTCGGTCTTTCCTGAGTGAATTTTCTTTAAAACAAATATTAAAAAAAAAAAAATCCAGTGATCCAAAGGCCCTGGAGTTAGAAAACTTTTGGTTTTGGACGAAACCGAACCCTCACGCACTGATGTGTGCAATAATCAGCGAGTGGACATGCCAAACCAGCACAGAATCCTCAAAAAGGCCTTTCCAGTAGGAAGGCATATTTTAAAGTAACAGGGCTCTTCAGTTTTAATATATTGTTTTGCTTTGAAATTGGCCAGAATGTTTTTCATACAAGGCCAAACTGTTCTTAATCTGTAGGAGCACAAATCTGTCTCTTCCCTCCCCCACCCCAGTCCTGCAGCTCAAAGGTGTTCTCTGGCTTATTAAAACCCCCAAAATGGGATCTTGTCACACAGCCATGTCTATCAAGCTTTCTCCTCGCAGTGTGAAGTGCTAGTGTAGTAAGGTCGCTGCTCTGAATCCAGATTTCCTACCAAAATTAGTTCAGTAAGGATGAAATTCACATCTGTGTAGATTGCCAGCACAAGAGCTATCTGCCACTGAAGTCCCACGTGAGCCCGTTTGAGTTAATTACAAGGCTCATTCCATAGCCCTTACATGTGTATCTCCCAATGAAGTGAATGAGAATTCTGTATACATTAGGACCTGTGGCAAATTGCCGGTATTGTTCTCTGGGTCTCGCGCTTTCTCTTCTCTGGGGTAGGTTCAGGGCGATATTGCTTGCCTCTGAACCAGTTCTTAATCACTCCCCTAGTGTCCTTGGAGGAGGGGAGTGGAGAGGGAGGGACCTGGGCCCGCCCTCTACTCCAGGTCCCAACCCAGGGGCCCTGGGGTTGTGGTGAACCACTTGACTAGCGGTTTCTTCCCCTGGGTTACTTCCCTCTCATACCCGTCAGCTTGTGAAGGGCTTCTCGCCTCTCTTCTATACAAGCCTGGTGCCCCTTACCTAGGGTTTCTGTTGGGCTTCCCAATCCACCGCAGCACTCCTCCAAACCTTCTATTTCTCTCTGGACAAACTCTTCTCTTCTGCAATCTGCACTCTGCTCCAATCCAACCTTTCTCCTTCAACTACCACCCCCTGTCTGACTGAAGCAGGGGTTTATATCCCATGACTGGAGTCAGGTGCTCTAACTGGAGTCAGGTGCTCTAATTGGAATCACAGCTGTTCTAGTTAATCTAAAGCAAACCTTCCTCCCTTGGCAGGGAATAAGGCCCCCTGCTAACACTCTTATGCTGCCCTCTGGCCATGCTGTATCACAGACCAAATATTGGAGCCTTTGACTTAAGTGGTACATACTCTTTCCACTGGCCCTCTGCACAGGGGTGAATTTTACCATACCAAGCCTGCAGTCCCTCTGCATGCAAAACCCTCCTTGTTTCAAGGAGAGATACAGGTACTGAGAGCTGCAGAATGGAGGCTTTTAACCATTGAGCAATGCAGCATTTCTATATGGTAGATATAAATCAAGCCTACACACAGTAGATTTTACACATTCTGTAAAAGAAATTGCTGTGCACCCACAAATCTCGTAAGTCTATTGGAATGAAGTCATGCAGCAAAATATCCCACTGCACTACAGTTAAACTGGACTTGAGGCTGAATACGTCCCTCTAACTGAAGAGTAAAACTTTGCTCCAAGACAGCTGCAGTTTTTCTCTAAACAAGCAGTACAAACCCTGGGAGTTCAGAGTTATGGTTAAACTGAAAAGGAATGGGTGGAAGTTGAGACTGGAAAAATTCTAACTGGAAATATGGTGCAATTTTTTTTTTACCTTGTAGCAATTAGCTAATGCAGAGAGGGTAATTTGCGATTGGGACAGCTTCCCAAGGGCTGCGTTAGATCCTCCATCACTTGGAGTCATTAAGTCAGGATGGGATGGTTTCTAAAAGACAGACTATAGCTCAGCTTCAGTTGGACTCCATTCAGGAATCACTGAGTGGAATTTTCCAACTTGTGTTATGCAGGATGTCAGGTTAGATGACCCTAATGGTCTCTCCTGGCCTTAAAATCTATGAATCTTCGAGGGGAGGAAAAAATCCCAACGTGTTACAGGATGGAAATGCACATTTAATGCACCCAAACAACTGTAACTTTGTCCTCTGATGACCCTAGCTTCCAGTGTTCCTTTCTCTGTTCTGTTCTTAGTTAGTGTCCCATCCTGCAAACCCTTGCTTATCCCATTAATGTTTTGAAGCATTTACCCTTGACATTGTGCTATATATTATCTAGGATCAAGGACACAGAGTGGAGTTTTAAGGAGCAGACCTGTGTGCCAGAGTCTCAGCTGGTTTACATCACCACCACTCTGTTAGCTGCAACTGCGGGGTGGTGATATGCACCCACTGAGGATCTAGCCCCTTAAAGTTTGAAAACCCAGTGGAATTGGACAGGGACAGGGACTGTGACTGAAGAGACACCGAGAAGGGTGACCCCTCAGTGCGCTCCCTCTTTGGCATCACACTTGAATTTTGTTACCTCTCTTGGCAGAGGCAAAGTTGCATCTTTTTTCCGGAACCCTCATTTCTAGTAGAAAATGAACTCTTGCGACCTTTCATAGACTGTCAGTTTAAACAGAACTTCTTGGAATATTAGAGTTAAAATCACTGTGATACAACAATCAAAGGATTTGATTTGTTTAAAATATTATCTGAAGTCTCGATGTCACTTAGCAGCTTGAATTAAGCAAGCTAGACAGAACTGCTGCTGTCGTAAGCTAACAGTTTTTTAACTACTCTGCTATCTCTGTGATGCACCTTTCGTCTGTGCAGTTGCTATGAATGCATTTTGCTTATGGCTTTTTTCCCCTCCCTCCCCCTTTGGCTTATTTGTTTGCAGAAAAAAATGGACAGCCGGGAATACCAGGACGCACAAAGTTTTGCAGCAGATGTTCGGTTAATGTTCTCTAATTGTTACAAGTACAATCCCCCAGACCACGAAGTTGTAGCCATGGCCAGGAAACTCCAGGTAAAGATGTTGGCAAATGCATCTTGCAGAGAGTACATTTTAGTTCCCCCTTAGGAGGAGCCTTCAAGGTTCTGAGCACGCTCAGCTCCTCTTGGTGTCAATCCAGGAGGGTCCTTGATTGCCCTGGTATTTGGAAAGGGCCATAGATGCCCTGTGTGGTACCCTGTTCTTCACATGCTGTGACTCAAAGCTGAACACTCTGTTCAAAGTATGGCCTAATCATTGCTTCGCAAGGTGCTAGGACAGTGACCTTGCGTTTACATAATACACCCTCTGAATGCCCCATTGAAGAAGTGGGAGAAATTGTGCAATCTGAAAACTATGCTAGCAACATTCCAGCCTAAAGCCAACCTCCAAGGCTGTTGCAGCAGATGTTCTCACGCTCGCAAACAAGAGGTACTGTTAGTGTCAATACTGGCAGGGTTTTTTCTGAACTGGACGGAGGAGCTCAATCCTAGAGCGAGAGTCTAAACAAGCAGCAGAGCAGCAAGTAAGTAGTTATGAAGAAAACAAATGCACAGGGAATTGCCAGACCCATGGTCCATCTAGCACAGTGTCTGGTCTCTGCCAGTAGTCAGAGCCCGATACTTCAGAGGAAGGTGTAAGAACCTCACAGGAGGGATATATCTGATAATCTGCCCCTAAGCAGGTCTCAGACGATTTTACAAAGAGAGATTAAAGTGTAATCCAACTCCTGTTAAGAGTCTTTCCACTGACTTCCAAGGAGCTTGGATACACCTCTTACGACTTTAGACCCTCAACTCTCTGGAGCAAGGAATGCTTCCTAGTTACTTGTCTGTCCTGCACAATTGATCAGGGTTCCTAGCATGGCCTTAATAATGATCTTAAAAGATGCAGAATGAGGTCGTTGTGGCTGAGGCATCTTTGTCGCTCTGAATCCAACAACCTCTGCAGGACGTCTTCGAGATGAGATTTGCAAAGATGCCGGACGAGCCTGTGGAGCCCCCGCCCCCACCTCCTCCGACAGCGCCAGTCGTCAGTAAAAGCACGGAAAGCAGCCACAGCAGCGAGGAGAGCTCGTCTGACTCCGACAGCTCCGACTCTGAAGAAGAGCGAGCGACCAGACTGGCCGAACTCCAGGAGCAGGTGAGCGGCAGGCCAGCTCCGAGCAGCCTGTCCATAGTGAGCGGTGTGTCTGTGCATGTGGTGTGCATGTCTACAAAATGCGGAGTAGAGCAGCACTTGCGAGTATCAGTTTGTTGTAAAAATCCCCTCTGGGCTGAGACCTGGCAATCAAGATATTCCTCTCGCCCCCTCTCCCCCCCCCAGCCTTTATGATGCGGGAAAAACCTAGTCTACGGGAAATGTTTTCAAAAGAAGGTTAATTTTTCTTTGTAACAACAATACTTGGCACTTCTATTGCATGCTTCCTCCAGGGATCCCAAAGCAATTGGCAAATATGAATGAAACCCCACAACACCCCGGGGATAATCTCGGAAAATATTATCACACCCATTTTATAGGCAGGGAAACTCAGGCATACTCAAGTGTACCACCTGCTCCCTTTGTGATCTTGGGCAAGTTTCTCTGGGTCTCAGGTCCCTTTGTGTAAAATGGGGTTAAGGATACTTCTTTCCTCTCCCCTATTGGCAGTCTTGGCTGTAAGCTCTACAGGGCAGGGACTGTCTCTTATATGTATGTGCAGCGCCAAACACAAGGGGGGCTTGGTTGCAATTTCTAAGTGCCACCAGAACATACCTAAATAATCAAGTGGCTTACCCAGCAGGTCATTGGCAGAGCCAAGAATAGAACCCAACTACTCTGATACCCCAGTCCTAACCACTAAATTCCCTACTTTTCCATGAGTTTCTCCACTCAAGAGGTGGCTACTTTTCATTTGCCTAAAGAATGAGAACTAAGTTTTCTCCTGAGGGTCAACTTCCATGGACCCGTATTTAACTCTTTAAAGAAGGGTTACTAAAAATCAAACAAAGTCTCCCAGCTGAAATCAATAGACTCAGCCCAATGATTAACTTTAAAAGCTGCTGGTGTGAATGGGAGAGGTGTGAGCACATGTGGGTGGATGCTGTCTGTGCCTGGAAGAGTTGAGTGTGTTGATAATGGGGCTCGACTCTTCTGTTCTCCCCGCAGCTGAAGGCTGTCCATGAGCAGCTAGCTGCTTTGTCGCAAGCGCCCGTGAACAAACCAAAGAAAAAAAAAGAGAAGAAGGAAAAAGAAAAGAAAAAGAAAGACAAGGAGAAAGAGAAAGAAAAAGAGAAGCACAAAGTGAAAGCCGAGGAGGAGAAGAAACCCAAGGTGGCCCAACCAGCAAAACAGACTCAGCAAAAGAAAGCACCAGCTAAAAAAGCAAACAGCACGACCCCAGCTAACAGGTGGGTATTCGGCATCTTGTCCAGAGTCTTCCTATATGTTAGTCTTTCCCTTCCCTTGCCGGTTTTCCAGAATGAGCTTTCTGTTATCCATACTAGCCTATGGGGAACCACACAAGGTTTGGAGGGTCACATCAAATAAACATCTTGGGTGAGAATTTTGAAAGCACTCGGCATTGGCCTACCCCTGCATCTGTTGATGTCAGTGGTGAAACTCCCACTGACTTCAAGGAGAGCAGAGTTAGGCCAGCACTGAGCATTAGTGAAGATGCCCCCCCCCCCCCACAAAAAAAATGCAGACGCAGATTAGAATCTCTAGAGTCTTGAGCTGGAAATTGATCCATCCTATTTCTAATGCCCCAGTCATTGGAGTTAGCTAGGAAGGCATCTCCAGATCAGGCTTTTTCTCATGCTTTCTGCCTCTAGTTAGCCAATGAGAACTTCCACTCCAGTACCAGCTGGGGTCTGGACTAGCAGAAGTGCCTACAAATGCTGAAAAGGAGAAATGGAGTTAAAAAGTTAACCCTGTACTGTATTTCAGAACTTTGAAAAAGCTCCAGTTATGTTCCAGCTGGGCAGAAGGTCTGGGTTTGGGTCGGTTACTTTGGGCCAGGTCCCTGTTCCTGTTGAAGTCAGTGGGAGTTCTGTCATGGGTTCAAGATCTGGCTCCTTCTTTCCGAAATGGCTTCTCTCCCCCAATGCAGACACACTGTAAAACACAGAAAGGGCCCCAACCTGATCCCAGTGAAGCCCAAGCGAAAAACGAGCGTTGAGTTTCTTGCAATCCTCACCAAACGAAGCCCACTCCAAAGGGTTACATCCATCATCTAGTTCTGTGGTGCTGTGATGGGTTGTACCTCTCTGGCGCCCTCTCGGAATGAGGGGTGAGGTGCTTCTCTTGTCTTGGATATCCTTCTCTGGACGGCGGTGTGACTGCAGTCTGGGTTCCAGACTTGGGGTACAACTTTCTGGCTGTGCCCGAGGGAGTCTGTCCTCTTCTGGGGCGGGAAGAAGAGAGGTATTGAAGTCCAAAAGAAAAAAGCCAGAATACCTCCACAGCCTACAAAAAGGGTTGCGTCCCTGCAGTCTCATGTAGGGTAAAGGCCAGTAGTCCTGAGGGGAAGATCTGGGCTCCTTACCCCTTTTGTCGAAACAACCTGGGCTAAGTTCTGGGTCTCTGAGAAGGAAAGTAAGGAAAAGCTGGTCCCTCTGTCTCCTCAGGGAGCTCACTCAGTTGTTGCTCTTGACAAGTTCCCCAGCAGATGGCCCCTGGGGACAGGGGGCTCTGTGCACTAGTTCTGTTTGTTCTTGAATGCCGCCCAGCCTAAACCAGGATCCTCCTTTTTAAGGACCTGCCCTTCTCCAGGATTGATAAGCCTTGGAGTGCAGCAGATTGGGGCCTACTGAGCCCAGAGGAGCTCTGTAACCCCTTATTGACTGGGGTGGTGCTCTCACAGTCAGTAACAACTGCCGACTTGCCAGACCAAATTGTGTCCTAAATTGTCTCAGTGCTAGACATGGGATGTTAGGCCCCTATTCAGGACTAGCATTCCTGTTCGAGACAGCACGTAAGTACATACTTCAGTCCCACTGACATTGCTGGGTCTTGAACAAAGGCTTAAGTGCTCTCCTGAATCGAGACAGCATCCCTCAATATTAGGGATCGGTGGTCACGCCTGTTTACAGTTTGTAACCGTCCGCATTTGTGATAGAACATTTGGTATAAGGGGAGGAGAAATGAACGTGATACACCCGCGAGCATGTTTGTGCTTTCAAACCCTCCAGGCAGCCTAAAAAAGGAGGCAAGCAGGCGTCTGCACCCTACGATTCTGAGGAGGAGGAGGAGGGCTTGCCCATGACCTATGACGAGAAGAGGCAGCTCAGCTTGGACATCAACCGCCTGCCGGGGGAAAAGCTGGGCCGAGTGGTGCACATCATCCAATCCCGGGAACCTTCTCTCAGGGACTCCAACCCCGACGAGATAGAAATAGATTTTGAAACCCTGAAGCCCACCACTTTACGAGAACTGGAGAGATACGTCAAGTCTTGTTTACAGAAAAAACAAAGGAAACCATTTTGTAAGTTACCTCATGGCTCATGAGTTCCCCATCAGCCCCCGGCACGGGAGGCGAGGGGTTGCTCATTAGGACCCTTTTCTTATCAAACTCTTTTTCCAAGTACTTGCTGGCAATCTGATGGTGATTTTTTTAAAAGGCCTCTTTCCCCCAGTGGAAATGTCCAAGACCCTCCTCTTTAATCTGTTCCTGCCTTCCCCAAAATCCTATTCCATGGAAGGCTGAAGGTTCCAAGCTCCCCAGGACGGCGCTCCTTCCCTCCAGAATCTGTGAGAGGCTTATTTTTTGTATTCTGATAGCGTCTAGAAAGCGTGGCCAAAATCCAGGCCTCCTTGTGCTAGGTAGTGTGCATACACCTAGAAGGATATGTTCCCTGGTGGGGAACCAACACAGAAAGATGAAGTGACTTGCCCAAAGTCACACACAGAGTCTGTGGCAGGAATTGAGCCCTGATATCCTGAGTTGTGTCATAACTGTAAGACTGTCCTTCCTTGATGGGTGGTCTCTGCTTTGTCCCCACCCCTTCACCTCTGGGAGCAAAGACTCAAATGTAGCAGATAACCATGATCCCTGCATAGTAGCCTATTTTCCTGCCACGTGACTTCCAGAGAGCTCTAAGCAAATTTATCTTTTTCTGACATCTCGATAGGTTTTTTTTCTTGCTTTTTCATGTACAGTAGAACTTCAGAGTTATGAACTGACCAATCAACCCCACTCCTCATTTGGAAAGGGAAGTCTGCAATCAGGCAGCAGCAGAGACGAAAAAGAAAATGGAAATACAGTACAGTGCTGTGTTAAACGTAAACTACTAAAAAATAAAGGGAAAGCAGCATTTTTCTTCTGCATACTAAGTTTCAAAGCTGTATTAAGTCACTGTTCAGTTGTAATATTTTGAAGGAACAACCATAACGTTTTATTCAGAGTTACGAACAACCTCCATTCCTGAGGTGTCCATAACTCTGAGGTTCTACTGTATCAGCTTGATTTTGACTGAATCCCTTTACTGCTGGAGCAATTCAGAGACTCTCCAGAATAATTATGTATGCAGAGCATTTTATTTTTGCAACCAAAGCCTGTGTTAACATGGAAAACCACAGAGTGTCATTAGTGCAGGCGTGTGAAGTTTGCATACCCTGCACTGATGAACAGGGCTTTGTCTGTGACAATGTCAACTGCAGTGACAATGTCAACACCATGGAATATAACTAAACTTTTCTGCCACATTCTGTTTATTGCAATGTTTAGTGTTCAGAGGGTACTCTGTGTAAGTGTTGGTGGGAGGGTTTTGGTTTATCATTACTTTAGAATAATACAGAGGAATTTAGGTATTTGGACCCAGGATCAAGCCAGTGGGCCATCTGTCCTGTTTCTGATAGTGGCCAACATCTGATGTGCAACAGTCGAAAGTATACAGTTCTGTATTGTGGGGGGATATTTCTTCCTCACCTCAGCTAGCATTAATTTATGATCTGAAGCATGAGGATTGTTGATACTTCTTAACATTTTAATCCTAGGTAATGCAAATACATTCTTGCCACATGCTATTTTTGCCTGTATCAGTTGCAGTTCTCTTTTTTTAAGCAACAAAACAGCTGAATTCTTGCATGAAAAATCTAGATCTTGATGGCAAATGCCTGCTTCTGACAACCTTTAATGGGACACTTTGTTTTACAGGGCAGAAAACCCATGTAACAATTCTTTAATTACAATGTAACTATTGACCATATAAGTGGCTGGTAAGTAACCTGTAACTACAAGGTTATTAATGGATATTTCTATCTTCTAAAATAGTTTCCAAGAGATCTTAAAACAAAAACAAAAAAAATCATGTCAAGGGGGATTGTTATCTGAGAGTCTAGGCAACTTTGTGTGTTGTCCTCTGTAGGGATGTGTAATTGCTATGTGGTCACATGATCTTCGCAGTGTAACTACAGAGCAGTTGCCTAGTTGTATGTGCCCTGTAAAATAGTGATGTCCACTTCTTTTTCCCCCCAACCATGCAGTCTCAGAAATTGTGCGTTCCTCCTCCACAGCTGCAAGTGGGAAAAAGCAAGCAGCAAAATCTAAAGAAGAGTTAGCTCAGGAAAAGAAGAAGGAGTTAGAAAAACGGTTACAGGATGTCAGCGGGCAGCTAAACAACAACAAGAAACCTGCAAAAAAAGGTAACTGGCCCCACTTCATTGGTCACATGTAGTTAGGTTTCATTGCTGTACAGTCCCTGGGCCAAATCAGTTACTATATAGAGACAGATATATGTGTAGAGAGCAAATCAGTTAATATGTGGAGCTAAGTTTCAGACTGATGCGTCTACTTAAAAAAAATATATGCACAATTCTCATTACCAGACAAATTATTAGTCTTTATTAACTTGGGCTTGTCTACATGAGAAAGTTGCATCAGTTTAACTTAGGATATGATTTTAAAGTGATTTAATTAAAGCAGAGCGAAAGGGTGTGTGGACAGTCTTACTTCAGTTTAAACCAAGCTTATTCTGGTTTAGCTTATGTCAGTTAGGAATCAGTTAAGGCTTACAAGTAGCTTCACTCACTGACTGCATTGGGGCAGGACTCCAACGGACGTTGAAGATGGGGATCGTCGCCCTGGCTGATTTGTCCTCATCATATGACGCTGTCTGGAAACAGGGCCTCCTCCTCGATCTCCCACATCTTTCACTGCCGGCAAACGATCCTTCTCTTGGCAGCAATAACTGGTGACTGCTGCTTTAAGCTGCACCTTATTAGCCAGATCAGTAGACAAAGAACTCTTAACGTGGGCATCCCTCAGGGCTCCATCCTGGCCCAGATACTTTTTAATCTATACACTGTGGATATCCCAGTGATGGAAATTCATGTATGTGGATGACGTTGCTCTACCTGTTCAGCACACAAGCCTTCATACCATCAGCTTCACCCTAATCCTAGATCCTACCACAATGGCTGTTTAATTCCAATGCTGGAAACTTAGGCCTAGCTCGAAAAGAACCAGTGGTGACCGCTTTCCATCTGAACCATCAAATTACTAATACCGAACTCCATGCGCAGTTCCGTGGCGAGAGAGTCAGGCATGAGGCTAACCCATAGTATCTTGGTGTTACGCTGGACAGAGTTCAACCTTTCAACAACACCTGCGATAGGGTCAGATCTTGTGTCGCGCTTATCAGGAAATTGGCTGGAATATCATGGGGCTCCAGTCCACGGACCTTATGAACAGCAACAATTGCCTTGGTACATTCTGCGGCTGAATGCTGTGCGCCAGTGCGGTCTCACAGCAGCCACACTAAACTCCTTGATGCTCAACCCAATAACGCCACACGCATAGTGTCAGGGATGCTCACATCGACTCCAGACAACTGGCTCCAGGTCCTATCGCATATCCAGCCTCCACTCATTAGAAGAGCTGCCCAGACATCTCGCTTTCTCAACCTTGTCAATGCAAACATGAGGTTCCCGCTACACAATGACCTGCAGAACCCACCAAAGACCAGATTCAAATCCTGCAGCCCTCTATGGAACCACATCAAGACCCTTACACTCAACTTTGACACTGAGACTCAATGGAGAGCCACATGGACCCTTTCGACTGCTCAAAACAGCTCATTGTTGACCCTTCTGAGGAACCACTGGGTTTTGATTTATATCAGAAAGACTGGGTGCAGATTGAACTGCATCAGGACATCTCATGGGAGATGTAGGCAAACCCTCTTTAAATGGAAAATGTGACAAACACCTGGATGCAACTGTGGTCCCCAGCCACAAACGATGGAGCGCACATCTGAGTGTCCCCTTTGTTCTTTCGCCCTGGGCCTGAAAGACATTCCCCAGCTCACTGGTGCAGGAATTGTACTGGCTATCAAACCTAGATATAAATTTGTAGCCATTGCTACCTATCCAAGCCATATGAAAGAAGTAATAGTTAAGGCTAAACTGAAAGAAGAGTGTTTACGCAAGGGTTTGCACTCATTTAACAAAATTGGTTTAAAAACTGATCTAAGGCCACATCTACATTATGAGCTAGGGCTCTTGTTCCCCTGCTCGTGTACACATACTCACTCTGTCTCTCATCCAGCTAATGTGGGTATAAATAGTGTAGCCATGGTAGCACAGATAATGGCAGCGGAAGCATGGCTTAGCAGTGCTGTCTACAAGCCAGTGTTAAACCAGTGGGTACATACTCAGCACCACTAAACTGGGCCTCTGCAGCCATGACCCATGCTACCCCAGCTATGCTACATGTTATACCATAGCGCAATGAGATCTACAGCGAGTGTGTCTACAGAAGAGAGCACTCACTCCCCTTGCTCATAGTGTAGATGTACCCTAAGTTAAACTGGTGCAACTTCCTCATGTAGACAAGGCTGTAGACTGAATAACAGGCTTGACAGCCTCCAAGCTTAGATCTTGCCCAGCTGGGGTAGAACTTTTGTATTGATAATCTGATAAACCTGCCTTTTTCCTACAGGAAAATTTTACCAACAAACATTATTCATCTCCCTGGGTTGGCTCTCCGAGAATGCACAGAACCCAGAGCTTGGGGGAAATACCCACTGAATAGTCCCCAGCAAAATCCTCTTAGGGCTGAATTCTCCTCTTAGCTGTACTGGTGTGAATCTTTTAAAGAATAGCTGGAGTCCAACTGGTGGAAGTTGCCCAGGTGGAGGCTGTGCTAGCCAGCTTCAGGCCCTGCACGCTGAGAGTGGGCTATGTACTTGTGCCGTCCAGTTGAAACCAACCTGAGATTCAAGTTGTATTTATCGTGGGTTGTTTGGTTTTGGGTTTTTTTTCCATTGAACATTTGCTATTAAAATAGTTGGCCACTTAAAAAGCTTACTGTCTGGGCAGTCCCACTTTAAGGCCTTCTCCAATTTTCCAGAGGTTTTGGATGTTGCCTCAGCTATCAGATTGTACCATACCAGCCCTTAGACTGTTCAACCCAAGGGTGGGAAGAATGTAGGGAGGGGTGTATATGAATAAATCTTTCATAGTTCAGATATCTTTCAAATAAATGATGCACAACCTACTTCCCTCTAGAAAAGTCTGGCTCGGTTCCATCCGGAGGCCCTTCCCGTCTCAGCAGCAGCAGCTCCTCAGAATCTGGAAGCAGCAGTTCAAGCGGATCCAGTTCCGACAGCAGCGATTCAGAATAAACTGGACACTTAGCAAAAAAAAAAAAATGGACAACATACACACCAATACTCTGCAGTGTTTCCTTCTATGGTTAATATACTACTCTTGTTCCATGGTGGTCAGGTTTTTTTCTCTCTCTCTTTTTTTAAATTTTTTTTTTAAATTCAGTGTTATAAAAGATATCTTCCAATTTTTTTTCTTTGCTTTTAATAGGTCAAAGATCTTTTTTGTGTGTGCGTGTGACTAGACTTTATGATAAGTAGTTCACATTGCATAAAGTCTCTAAATTTTTTAACTGAAGATGGTTGCTTGGATGTGACAAGGACTTTGAACTCTTAACAAGAGATCCATAGAAAAATCTGCAAGGTGTAGTATACTGGTGTTTTTTTGTTTGTTTCCTCCCGCCCCCCCTTTTAATACACCCAACCTGGCTCACTACGACGCAAGGAAAAAGTTTTAAAAAAAGAAATCTCTGTAAAATGGTACTGTATCTGAAAGATGTTAGCTTTTGAACTAGTTGGTGTATTTGTTATTAGCACTAGTATTCTTAATCTCCAAGTCTACAGTGTGATGAAAATGTCAGATGCTATCATCTTTTTACATAAAAAAACAAAAACTCATGTACTGTGGATTGTTAAAATGTATCCTTTGGGGGAAGGGGATAGAGAAGTAGGCTCCTATTCTGGAAGGTACTTAAGCATGTGCTTAACTTTAAGCATGTGAGCAATAGAGCTGGTCAGAATTCCCCGCCCCCCCTCGAAAATTTTGATTTTTTGTTGAAAAAATAAAACATGTTCAGTCTTTCAACAAAAATCAACATTTTTTTGAGGAGAACAGACACTTTGACACTGAAAACCTCCAATTTCCCATCAAAAAATTTTCAACCACCCTAACGAGCCAGACCCCTTGACATCAAGGAGATGACCCACATGCTCAAAATGAGATATGTGCTCCAAGTACCTTCCCAAATCAGAGGCTATAGACAGGTTGGAGATAAAGTGAGCACTGCAGCCTCAGCCCAGGCCACGTCACCAATGGAATGGGGGAGGGAGGTTGAATGTTTTTTTATCCTATCTTTGTATCAGCAAGGAGCTCCTAGGAGGGAACGCTACTTCTGTGTCTCGCAGGGTGCAGGTTTCCAAACACTGAAACTTTTACCTCAAGAAAAAAAAAAGGGGGAGGGGGTCAGAAAACCAGAAAAAAAGACTTTTTTTTCGTAAGGCTCAGCAATTTTCTATGAGAGTCCCTCCTAATGTGTAAACCTGCACTGCTGCAACACATACTCCATTGTCACTGTCCCTAATTTCATGTATATATAAATACTTTATTTATTAACACCATTGGTCAGTTGAAACATTAAGAAAACTGCATTATGAAGAACAGCAGAAATGCAGAGGTTTTTTAAATGGTTTGAACCAGTCTAAAAAAAAAAAATCTGAGACCTTATTTAAATGTATTGGACTTTTTACCTACAGGTGCTACAGTCCCTTATTTCCTGTGTCGGTGCTCTATCATGTTTTGTGTACTCAATCTTTTTTTTGTTTTGTTCCTTCTTTTCTCTTGTTTTTTTTGTACAGAATTTGGAGACTTACAGGTATAGATGACTTCCAGATGCAGCACATTTTTATTTTACCTTATTTGTAATTTTTCCACAAGATCTTCCTCTGTTTTTTTTTTTTAATCCAATTTTAGGAAAACCCCAGTTCTATAATATAAACTTTGTAATCTGAGGGGCGGAAATGTATAGTAAATTGAATTCTTGATTTTTTTTAAAAAAACTTTTTATTGTAAAGAAAAAAAATATACAGAGTTTAACAGCAGTTATGCTTTTCCCTATCCGACCCCCAGTTCCCTGAGGTCTCCTCGTTGCCTCTATCATGGGAAGCTTTGACATTTGCCCTGCAGAGGCCCATATTAGCAGACTGCCAAGAGCCTTCGAGCTGCACCTTAACCTCAAAAAGTGGTGCAAGTTGCAGCTGTCCTCATTTTATAATGCAGGGGTGTGGCCTATGAGGACTGCATATCCCAGCATGCAATGTTCCCAGCAAGTTTAGCTTCCAAAGAGCTGGACAGAAAATGTTGCATGCTGGGACGTGTGGTCCAGGTGGGCCATGCCTCCTTTTTGAAAGTGAGGGAACCCATGGGGCCTGTTGCTAGAACACCATGGCTTGCACTTTGGGGCGTCTTTGCTCTAAAATGTTCACTTTGGTGCAAAAGTTACTGTATCCAGGCTCAATTGTCGCTCAATTGTCACTCAATTCCCATGTAACCACATTTTATTGGACAGACTTTTAGAGGATAGACTATCAGAGATGAAATAGCTGCCTTACCCTTGCATCTGTCTACAAACTACATCATCGTCACCTCAGTCAGCATTTCAGGAAAGATGGTGAGTTATTCATACATAACTCTAATGCAACTGAAGCGGCTCTGTGTATGTGTCTTAATGACAAAATCATCAGCAGCTGTACACAGAATCTGCCAAAGCCCCAGGAAGCATTATCCTGTTGTGCTATAGGAATGGAGCCTGATTCTGTAAGACATTGAAAGCCTCCTATAGATTGCTGAAGAGCCTCTAGTCACTTTGAAATCAATGGGATATTCAGCCTTTCTGCAGGAGGTGCTCAGGGCCTTGCAGGATTGGGCCCTAAAGCATTTGCAAGGAATGATCAATGAGGGTATCCAGCATCTTACTGAAATTAACAATTTACCTTTTTCCATTAAACTGAGGTTCATTTTAGTTCCTATATTTTAAAACTGCCCTTCGTTGTTTAAATTAAAAAAAACAACAAAACTTCTCCCCCAAACAGATCCTTAGTAATATATTTTTAAATGTTACTGTGAGGAAATGTAATATACATCTAATTAGAGCTTATGGTGGCTTTTTGTTGTTTTTTGGTGGTTTTATTTTCTTTTTGAAGGGTGGATTTGCATTTTTGCTTTTGTTTTAACCTTTAATGCGTGTTAAAAGAAACTGAGGACTATTTGGTTTTAAATAGATCTGAGCAATTCAATGCCAATCTGGAAAAAAAATCCTGAGAAATAAGCTATTTCCTTCATACTGAAATTCTCCCCCATGCGCATCTGGGTTACATCTATTAAATGAATATGAAATTCACTCAGGGACATAGTCATTGGTGACAATTGACACAAGCTGATGAGCTGCCCCAGAGAGTTTATATCAAGTAAATAAAAATAAGTTGATACTTGTAAGAAAATGAGGATCGGGGGAGCCCACAGCAGAAAGGAGAAGAATGTGCATGTCCCTAATCAACCTGTGTCAGTATATCATTTAAAAGCTTTATAAAATGATCATAGGTTAAGCCTATTTCTTGTCACAGCATAAGGCCCAGACTCCTATGGAAACTGAGGAACATCGGCCTCCCAAGGATCAGGTCCTAGTTCACCTAGAAAATGAATGTGTTGATTAAAACGTTTTCACTGAATAGATACAGTTGAGGCAAAACACATTCAGTGTTTTTATTGCTGTGATTTTAAACTTTCCTGTCAACAGCGTTTGAAATTGTAGAACTGATTTCTATTCAGAATGTAAAAATGTGTATAACCAGTTACTACTTTTTTACACACACACACACACATGCAAGCATTAAAGTGTTCTTTGGTTGGTGGAATCAGACTGCAGTTACCTAATTTAACTTTCTCTCTACTTTTGGGACTCTTAGACCAGTTTTTAATTTGTTTCCTTTTTTTAAATGATGTTTTTTAAGGCTAGGGGTGGAACTAGGGGTGGGAGTTGGGGCATGGCAAAAAAAAACTTTTTAGTAATGGATTTTAAAAATACATGTTCTAAAACGCAAGCAATTAGCATTATGGTGCAACTGTGGGCAGGCTGTGCGTTATAGGAGATTAGTACAGGGCAGGAGGAGGTCATTACACTAGCAGCATTCTCGTCCTTGTAAAATGGTTAGATGCGTTTTTTAAAAATGGTATTTGCATATCTTTTTAAAAAATCATTTTTTAAAAGTAAATAAAACAACCCACCAGCTAGGATTTGACACGGGCCTTTTAGAGCTTACGCTCCGATAACTGGCATAACAATTCCAAAACAATTTGTTGATGTACGTTTTGTTCCATTTTTCCTTTTTTTTTTTTTAATATTTAAAACCAATGTTACTTTTCTGTATGATGTGCATGCAAATTTACCGTAACTCTTTTTCTTAAGACTTTTTAGTGCCATTTCTAGTATATTCCTGTAAAAGTCAGTTACTGAAGAATGAGTCAATGTAACTAGTTTTAGCTTGTTTATTGCAAATGCTGGCCTCGACACAACAGAATTAAAAAAGTTAGAAAGTAATCTTTGATGTTCCTGGTAATCATGGACCCCTCTCCTGGGGCATTTGTTTTGTTTTCATAATAAAAAAAAAAAAAAGTCTGTGCGTGTGAAGTTTTATACATTGCTTGTTTCCTTCCTTCCCCCTGGGGCTTCACCATGGTTGAAATCATATGAGGTCCTGATTCAGCAAAGCACTTAAGTAATATTGCCAAGTACTTACGTCTCTGGTTAACTTCAAGCGCATGCATAAATCCCAGTGTAGTCGGTGCTTTGTTGAATAGGGATGTGCTTACGGCTTTGTCTACACACGCAAGTGGCACCACTTTGCATTTGCCAGTATGGTCAAAGTGGTATAATCCCCCTAGTGTGGACATAGTTATACAGGTATAAATGTGCTTCTACTGGTATAGTGTTTCCTGTACAAGCAAGGGAATAAGCTATGCCGGTATAAGGCATCTGTACCCTAGGTTAACCGTGTTCACACTATGGATTGTACTGAAAAACTATATTGGTTAAAAAAAGAACCACACTGGTACAAAAACTATCTAGACCAGGCCTCAAGTACTTTGCTGACTCAGGGCCATATTGCTGGAGTGATCTAGGCTATTGCTTCCATGGTTTCCCCAACTAATTGTTCAGGATTTATTTTTCAGCAACCATCCCGCTTTAGGCCATAATCTTGCAACTGGATCCATGTAGATGGATCCTTTACCACTGAAATCAATAGGGGCCCTGCCTGGAGTGTGGGTCTCTTTGCAGGATTGGGGGCATAGGTAAGCTGCAGCATGGTTCTTGAAGTTTACCTGAAAAGAATCTGGGGGAAGGGGCAATGGTTTGGTTTAAATTTTTTCGGGTTTTTTTTTTTGTTTTTACATCAGAAATTCAGGTCTCGCCTGTCCTGTTTTTCTAGAAGACTCCATGGATGACCAGAGAACTAGAGAGAGATGATATCCTGGTCACCAAGGAGATGCAAATTGATTTACTGAGAAGGGAACTGATTTTTATTCAGATGGTTTTAAAACTTTGCTTTTTGTAGACAGCTCTTTACTCAAATGTCTAACAGGAGACTCTCTTGGTTAAACATTCCATACCTTCAAGACCCAACCCTTCGATGTAGGACATGGAAAGCTCTTGATACATTTCTCTGGGGCTTCCAAAGAAATTTCCAGGGGAACAGAAATAAAAAAAAGAAAATACTTGGTGTGCCTGATATTTGCATGACTGCCCTTTGCGCTCCAGGAGAGAAGTCCTGGTCACAATCAAGTCAATAGCAAAACTCCCCTTGATTACAATAGCGTCAGGGCTTCATCCCAGGTGCTTGGATTCCAGCTGTCATCTGCACACGTTTGCAAGTGGTAGAACAGTACTCTCCCCTTTCCATCTGCCCACCTGCATCCACTAGCTGGCTCTTCATGACTAATTCTGAGACTGCGTCTTCACTGCCAAAAAGGTGGGTTTTTAAGAGCAAGGTTGTTGCTAACACACATTAGCTATCTTGCTGTAAAATCCTAGTGGAAACAAGGCACAGACAGTTGTTAGGTGGGGTAGGTGGGTGAGGTCAACATTATGTTCCCTACCTGAAGGATCTTGGCTGAGCTACATCTCCATAACAACTACAAAGCATAAGGCATAGACAAGGTTATGCCATTCTGGCAATGTACAGGGCATTTGCACTCACTTTCAGTTGAGTTATAGAGGGGTAAAAGACCTGAGGTTAAATGAGAATCAGGCCTGTTATCTTGACTTGGGAAGTGCTATATTAAAAGAGGGAAGCTGAGGAATTTCACTGTGGTTTAACAGCTGGTTAGGCACCAGTTAATTACTTTAAACTGGCCAAAACTAACACCAGATGCTGGAATTATTACCAACACTGACCCCACTTACACAGCAGCCATTGCTATTCTAGCAACAGTTGGTTGATCCAGTCTGTTTTGTGAGCCAGCAAAGGTGCAAGAGAGGTAAGTGTTTTATTAATAATAACCTGTAAGTGGCACAGTCAGTACCACTGGGCATAGTCAGGGGGTTAATTAAAAGCTGGACCAATTGGTATTGGAAACCTTGGAGCTACTTTCAAGTGGCTAAGACTGCGGTTTGCCTGTGAGAGGCAACTCAGTCAGATCTGGCTAGATACACATTTTTCTGCCATGTGCTGGCTATTTTAGGTCTTATTTTCAGGCACTATATACCCCAAGGACAGGGATAGCTGAGCCCCAAGAGGGTTTGCTCCTGCATCTCCATCCCCTTTAAAAATAATAAGAATAGCTGTACTGGGTCAGACCAATGGTCCATCTAGCCCAGTATCCTGTTTTCTGAAAGCAGCTGGGACCAGATGCTTCAGAGAGAATGAACAGAGCAGGGCAATTTTCAGTGATCCATTCTCTTGTCCACACTCAATTTCTGGCAGTCAGATGCTTAGGGACACCCAGAGCCATGAGCCATTCCTACATGACAGCACTAAAAATTATGTGACATTTACTCTCTTCCTGTAGTTGTTTTATTATTGTTAAATGGCGTCTCTCTCTTTCTCTTCTGCTGCAGGAGAGCTACTTCCACAGGACGTGCTGTCCCAGAAAAGGCAAGGTCTGCCCTGAGCCACAGATGGCTCATCAGGCTGATGTGGTTTACAGTGTATCATTTTCCATCAACCACTTTTGACTTCCCCAACCCTATGGATCCAGGTGCCTATGCTGCAGCTGAGTGAGCTGGAGGGAGCTTTTCAGTGTGAAACTGGGCTAGACTTGAACACATGACCTGCTGGATTGTCATAACGCACCTTAACCACTTTGCCACTGCACCTCAAGCTGGCCAAGAGGAATCTCAAGTAGGAATTAGAGAGATTATTTTACCTCTGTATTTGGCTCTCCTGTGACTGCTGCTGCTGAATACCGTGTTCAGATCTGGTGTCCACAATGCGAGAAGGATATTGATAAACCGGAGCCATGTGAATGACTAAAGGATCAGAAAACCTGCCTTACCAGTGCTAGACTCAAGGAGCTCAAGCTATTTAGCTTAACAAAGAGAAGATTAAAGAGAACTTGATCACAGTCTATAAGTATCTACATGGGGAACAAATATTTGATAATGGGCTCTTCAATCTAGCAGATAAAGATAGAATACAATTCAATAGCTGGAAGTTAAAGCTAGAGAAATTCAGACTGTAAAAAATTTTTTAACAGAGAGGTAAGTAGGTGTCAGAACAATTTACAAGGGCATGGTGGATTCTCCATCACCGGCTATTTTTAAATTGTGAGGGACCGGGATGCGGGCAGTTGTGCCTAGTTGTAGGAGCTGAAGCCCAAGGTCAGTCTGGGAGTGAGAGGCCAGATGTCAGGAATCAGAGCTGGGTTGCCTGTGGTGAGGCACGGCTGGATCCAAGGCAGCAGCGGGGCTGGGAACAAGCAGGCGCCGTTGTAGCACACGCTTTGAGCAGACAGCACCCTGCTACTGCTGCTGGTCTTAAGAGCAAGTGCGCTGATCCCCTCAGCCAATCAGGCGGCTCCACTGAGGCTTAGCTGTACTTGTTAGACTGCCTGGGGGTTTAGCTAGAAGGTAAGCAGGACTCTGTGGGTCCTTACTGGACATAATTCAAGATTGGATGTGTTTTTTGAATGATCTGCTTTAGGAATTATTCTGGGAAGTTCTCTGGCCTGTGTTATACAGAAGGTCAGACCCGATGATCACTGTGGTCCCTTCTGTCTTGGAATCTATGAAAGGACGGACAGCATATGTCTCCCTGTCAGCTCAGTGGACTCGCTTTGACATCTTCACTGTAGTCCTTCATGCACATGAGAAGCAGCGACAGCAGGGGTACTCATCAAATCCCATCTCAAGCTCCACAGGAAGAGTTCACAAAACCTTTGGGCTGTTGAATTAGCAATGAAGACTGAGCAGCTGTGCAACAACACTGTCCTGGAGACTCCAGCCTCACCCACAACTAGCTAACTACAGGTAACCTCGGCTGCAGACTTCTGTTCTATGAGACTCATCCTTACGTTAAGGAATAGATGGCAATCAGACACCCCTAGTTAATACAATCCCCAATTGGGTGTATCTGCATAAATACCTAGCTGCCCAATAACTTGCCTTAGTCAGTATTTTGAGCTGTAATGCAAATAATAATCAGACGGGTTAAGGCAGTTAATGTGGAAAAGAAAAAATAGCTGGTACAGATGACACATTCAAACCATTTTAATTGACATCAATAGACAACAAATGCATTTACAATAACTGCACCAACACTGCATAACTAATTACAGAAACTGAGTTCATACTAGTCATACCATCAAATCTGCCAAGACTACTGAGAATACATTAATACTAAATAATGAGAAAATATACAATCACATTTAGAGGGATGTGCAGAAAAGCAAGCAATACAACATCCCCTTAGTGCTGTGTAAGGCCTGCTCCTGTAGACATGCTTAACTTTACCCACCCAAATAGTCCAGAGGAGACCAAGATCATGTGTGTAAAATAAAGTCTATACGTAAGTGTTTGCAGGATCAGGGCCCAAGTTAAACTTTCTGAACATACAGTATTTTGTAGTAGTCACGGATACATGCATAAATAGTAACAGCTAAACAAATCAGGGGTAACTCTGATCTAGTGAATGCACTTGCTAACAGTAAGTGCTGAGTGCAGAAAAACTAGTTCATCCACAGTAGAATGGATGTGTTATTTTTAGCTTGGGAGAAGGCTGGATACCGAATTTTTCTGTATATTAAGAAACTTTAAGGTGCTTAAAAAGTTTTAAAAATAAAACTTCTTGGAATAAGCCTAATGACTACTGAGAAGTACAGGAGAATGGGCCCAATTCTGCAAGATGCTTAGCTTTAGGCAGATGGGTAGCCCAACTGAAATCAGTTAAGCAGATGCCCGAGTGCTTTGTTGGATCAGGCCAGGGCCGCAGTAAGTACCTGGCTGAATTGGGGTCTAGGGGTCTGATCCAGCAAAATACTTAAGGCATTTTATCTGTAGGCACGTGATTAGTGCCACCAAAGTCAACGGGACTGTGCACATGATTGAGTTTAAGCATGTGCTGGATGAGCCATGTAAATCCCATGATTTCTAAGGGCTTGATCCTGCCCTGCTAGATCAAGCCCTAATATACACAATAAGGTAGTGATGGCAGACACAACTGGGAGCCAGACACCAGTGTTCATTTCCAGATGTAGAAGTCTGGTTTTTTTAAAAAACTTTTAGACTTTAACAACTGACAAAAATAATTTCTGGACACAATTTTTTAAGTATTGATATCAACTACAATTAAATAGGAGATGTTGTTTGTCAAAACTTAAATAAACAATCCTTCCTAGCTTTATTTATAATGGACACTCCCATTATTTTTGTTTGAAATAGGAACTGCATAAATAGAGTGAGACACATTAAGAAGGCTAAATGCATAACTGTTACATGCATTAAGGTTCAACTATACAGAACGCTTGAACAAGAAAATCCCTTTTGCAGCTGACCTATGGCTGTAGCACTCGTTTTCTTTCAGACATTTCTTTCCTTTCAACCCTTACCAAGCGATGTGTGTGTTTAACAGAAGCTTTCTTCATTTTTACTCTCCTAAATCTATCCTTGCCTATCTGATGATTCAGTCATCATTCTGGTGATATGCTTTTGAACTATTATGTGACCCATGCAATCGTTACTTAAGCAGAGTATTATTCATATGAGTCGTCCTATTGACTTCACAGAATGATGCCTTCAGATTGGTACCTCCATGATACTGAACTGTAATATCAGAGAGAAGCAACTGCCTTTATACACCTCTCTTACCCAGATCTTTCTAAGGCCCAAATGTAACTTCATTCAGTATATCCTTTCCCTATTCTGCTTAATACTGTAAATTATTCAACTCAACTGCCGGATCATGAATTGAGATTGTAAGAGACCATTTATAGGGAAAATATGAAAAGGAGACAGGAAAAGTCCAAAATGAAGGTTCTGTGTATTTTTGCAGAACAATCTCACTAGAAGCATTCTGAAGAATCATTTCAAATGAAAGCAGTTTGGACTCCAACATTGCTGAGATGCATTTGCAAGGCCGCCATTGCAGAATTTTGCTAGTGTATAAGGACTGGCAAGTGAAACTGACTAGCCTATTTTCATCATTCAGTCTCAGTAAAATATGTAAAATAAATCAGTGGCATAAACAGTGAAAATAAATTTAAACTTCAAACATCCTTTCAGTTTTAATAATCTTCTAAGGACCAGTCCACACGCAAAAGTTGTACTGTTATAATGATAGTGGTACAGTTAAAATGGTAAACCGCCCCTGGCCTCTGATGCTATTATATTGGTATAAACGTGCTTATGCCAGAATAGCTATTCTTGTAAGGGAAGGGGAATAAGCTACGCAGGTGTAAGACAGGTTTATACCAATGTGTATTCACACTAGGGACTATACTGATATAACGATTTCAGTAACACAATCACACCCATAACTGAAACAGTTACACTGGTACCCAATCAGAGGGTAGGTCAGGCATAAAGCAGTTAGACACACAAGGAAGACAGTATGTCTTTTTCTTTTTTAGCCTGATCCCTTGATTTAACATTTTGGCGTTTTCCTCTAGTAAGGTGTCCCCAGTCTTCATCTCTTCGTACCACACTGAACCTTGATAGGTTGATCCCAATTATCTGATAATCAGCAGTGATGGGAAACAGTGTAACCAAACCTGCTATTAATATTAATGGTGGCTTTTGAATGAAAATGCTGGTTAGAACTTGCCTGAGGCCTAGCACGTGTATGTTTGCCATGCACAGATCTCTGACATGAAGCCTTTAAAATTACATAATCATGCAAAACTTTGATTGCCCAGTGTCTCTGGAGACATCCAGTTTGTTTTTGTCCCGTACCAGGATGGCCTCGTTACCATACTGCGAGTACCACATACTCCGGCTTCTACTCAAGTATGTACCAGGTGGGACAGTCTCCAACTTCTGCTGCTGCTGCTGCCAGATGAGCAACGAAGTGTCCCTGTAACGAAGCCTGGCATAGCTCTCAGATAAGGCTTTTTCAGCTAGTGGCACCCGTCCATTCATTACTCGCCTGTCATTCACTCTGGAATGACACTGGAGACTAAATGTGTTTCGTACCAGCTCTCAAGCGCTGTAGTGGATTCCTTGGCTTAATCGGGGCTTCACAGGTATAAGCCAGGGTACAATGCTGCTCCTACTGCTCTGAGATAAAAGGCAATCTCCTTTAGCTGTGGCACTATTGGGGTTTATGACATATAGGTCAGCATGCATAACATGCTGTACAACACTTCTGACACAGACTCGTCAGTATGTTACAGCACCATAGAAGACTTGTGCTTACTCTCAGTGTAATAAATTAGGACTTCTGAAGGACCGATTGTACATTGATGATGCCCTGTCATTTTGCAAAGGCTTATTGTGCACACACCCCATTTGTTACTGGAGTCCATCAAGACACAGCCTCATCAACCTCAAACGGAGGCCTAAAGGCTAATGGCTGGCTCAGAAAAATCCAGATCCCTTAGAGAGATTTTAATTAAACGGTGAAACAACAGAGATCTAGGAGTTCAACGTAGTCCAGACTTGCGCCCATTTCACTGCTTGTGCCTGGTTTCTTTACCCTTTAAAATGGATTTATTGATAGGCCTGTGCATAAGTCACTTCATTAAAAAGCACCAGGCAACAGATCCCCGCTGGGTCTGGTCGGTGCAGTGTATCTGAAGCACATTGATTAAATTATCTCTGGTTTTCCAATTCCCAAAGATGTGTTCTCTAGTAATAATCATGACTCTTCAATGGAAAAGCAGCAAATGTTACAGTTTGGCCAGAGGTATGGCGGGGAAAATCCCAGTGAAATAGACAGGGCTGGTACAATGTGCCGTGTCAATACCTTGTTGCACATGAGTGAGTGGTAAAGGTCTTCGCAAGCTGATTCATGGGCCTTTCCTTCTCACTGCAGACTGGCTTCCCACCGGGGTTCACCCTTCATTTTGTTCAATCTGTGTTGCAGCTTCAACCTAGAGTGACATGAAGAACACATCCTGCTCACATCCTCCCACCCAGAGCAAAGAACACTCTAGGCACGGGTCACAGAGCTCTTTGTCCGGCAGGTACTTTTCAGTCTTTTTCAGGAATGCTTTAGTTTTCTTCATTTTGGTCCCCTTGTTAATATTTTAGGGGAGTGAGTTGTTCCCTTCCCCAAACTCCCTTAGCCCCTTTTGTGCTGATCTTTGCTTTCGACCCCCACTAGTTACTGCTGGGGTGATGAGCTATATCTCCAACCACACCCCCCACTCACTGCTGGGGTGATCGATACCCAGGACCCGCGCTAGGTGTTTTTAGTGCCCTAGGCGCACGGCAATTTCGCCGCCCCATGCCCTGGTCCCGCGGCTCCGGTGGACCGTCCACAGGCATGACTGCGGCAGCTCCACCGGAGCCGCGGACCAGCGGACCCTCCGCAGACACGACTGCGGCAGCTCCACCGGAGCCACCTGCCACCCCCTCCAGCAAAAAGCCGCCTACCAATAATCCTGGTGCCCTAAGTGATTGCCTAGGCTGCCTAAATGGAAGCGCCGGCCCTGTCGATACCCCCAGCCCCCCAGTCACTGCGGAGGGGGGTGATCGATACCCCCACCCCAACCCCCCAGTCACTGTGGGGGGGTGATTGATACCCCCAGCCCCCCAGTCACTGCGGGGGGCGGTGATCGATACCCCCAGCCCCCCAAGTCACTGTGGGGGGGTGATCGATACCCCCACCCCAACCCCCCAGTCACTGCGGAGGGGGTGATCGATACCTCCAGCCCCCCAGTCACTGCTGGGGGGGTGATCGATACCCGCAGCTCCCCGGTCACTGCTGCAGGGGGGTGATCGATACCCCCAACCCCCCAGTCACTGCGGGGGGGTGATCGATACCCCCAGTCACTGCTGCGGGGGGGTGAGCGATACCCCCAACCCCCCAGTCACTGCGGGGGGGTGATCGATACCCCCAGTCACTGCTGCGGGGGGGTGAGCGATACCCTCAACCCCCACCCCAGCCCCCAGTCACTGCGGGGGGGTGATCGATACCCCCAGTCACTGCTGCGGGGGGGTGAGCGATACCCCCAGTCACTGCGAGGGGGTGATCGATACCCCCAACCCCCCAGTCACTGCTGCGGGGGGGTGATCGATACCCCCCCCCGTCACTCCCTCCCGCTACCTGCCACGCTCCGCTGCGCCCTGGCCTCGGCTTCCCCGTCGCCACGAAACGGCTGCGGCTGCGAGTTCCGAGAGCATCGATGGGCAGGGGAGACGCACGAGCGCCGAGCAATCCACCCCCCCCCCCCCCGGGTGCTGCGCCTCGCGGTGCCCTGTGCGCTGCCCCGTGTCTAGTGTGCTCCGTGGTGCCCGGCCCTGCCCCTTGCCCTGTGTGGGGCCTGGTGCTGCCCGTGCCCCTGTGCGCTGTGGGGCCTGGCGCTGCCCATTGCCCCTGTGCGCTGTGTGGTGCCCAGCCTTCCCCCGTGCACTGTGGTGCCTGGCGCTGCCCCCTGCCCCTGTGCATGGTGTGGGGCCTGGCGTTGCCATTGTGCTCTACGCAGGTCATTGCGCTCTGTATGTTGGGGAGCCTGGTTGCCTTGCAGGGTGCACGGTGCTGCTTGTGGCACCACGAGCCCCAATCCGCTGAGGTTCTCTTGGAGTTTTGACGCACTGGGTTGTATTGCAGCAAGTCCCTTCGTGCCCCTCATGTGACTTAAAAATAAAAATTGGGACGCTTTTTATTTGCTTTTCACTCGGGTCACATTTTCAAGTGTTTCTCTACAGTCTTGAGGGCTAGATTATGTGTTTTTAACACTGAAAGCTGAGATTCACATGACTCCAGAAGTTGGGTGTAGGGAGGCTGTGTGGTTTCCGGGGGCCCCAAAGTGGGATGGACACAAGAGTGGGTGGAGCCAGAGCACTCTAAGCCTGCCCCCTAGAGGGTCAGAGGCAGGACAGGCAATATAAGAGCTCAACCCCAGAGTTCATTTAAGAGGCAGCTGCTGGAGAAGCTGGACACCTCTGGCCCAGCTCCTGCTGGGGAGACTCCAGTAACAGACCTAGAGACTGGCCTGATGGGCCAATATTCAACACGGACCAGCATGTGGGAGAGTTGCCGAGCCTTCCCCTCGCCGGCTACCCTGAAGAGACCCCTCGCCTTCCCCTCGCCAGCTACCTGAGGATCCAATGGTGATCAACCCTCTGGAGGACCCCACCTTGAACCAGGTACCTCCAGAGGGGGAGTTGGGAAGTAGCCTGGGGGCAGCTGATCCTAGTCTGGCTGCAACACAGGCAGAACCTGTGTCAGTGTGTTGCGGTCAGGATCCCCAATGACACAGCAGTGGGTCTTCTGCTGCTGCTAGGGCCCTGGGCTGGGACGCAGTGGAGTGGGAGGGCCTGCATCCCGCACTGCCACCCACTACATGAGTGGCACTCTCCCCCTCTCCCAGGCCACTCAGAGCCTGAAGTCTGAGTGTGCTATTTACCTGGGTTTGCTCAGCCCCTGCCTGAGGGCCTGAGCCTTGACTCTTTACTGCTCCGCCCTGACCCAGGGCCTGGGCTTATTAACGGGTAACTGGTCCTTGTCCTCTTTGAATCCTTGCGTCGTCTGCCAATAAGTGCACTTCTCAAATAAATGTTTTAGAACAGCAATAGGTATTACACAGACGAACACCACTCTGATGCCAGCAAATGCCTAACTCCCATTCTCCAAAGGAAACTTTGATGTCTTTCAACTAAACCCAGGGGTGTGAGTTCAATCCTAGAGGGAGCCACTGAGGGATCTGGGTCAAAAATCTGTCTGGGGATTGGTCCTGCTTTGAGCAGGGGATTGGACTAGATGACCTCCTGAGGTCCCTTCCAACCCTGATATTCCATGAATGTTATAGAGCATCTATTTTTCTTTCCCTATAAATGACTTAGCCTCTCCATTCTCCTGACTTGTTACACTATATTACAGTACTATGCAACCCAGTCTACTCTACCCCTTAAGAGCATGATGAGCTATCCAGCTTCAGTTCATTTATGCTCTGATCATAAGGCAGAGCGCTGTGGGTGAAAGGTATTAATATGACTGTGGCCATGAAAAAGGGTGATGGTGTTGGAAGGGAAGTGCCATCTCTATACCCTAGGGACAGTTGCAGCATTAGTAATTAACCACGGGACCAATTTACCAAGGGTGGTGGTGCATTGTCCATCACCAAGAATTTTTAAACCAAGATGAGATGTTTCTAAAAGCTCTGCTCTAGGAATTACTTGGTGATGTTTTATGGCCCATGTTATACAGGAGGTTAGACCAGATGAGCAAAATGGTTCCTTCAGGCCTTGGAATTTATAAGAACCTAGTCATGTGTGGCTTCTCCAGGGATAGGAGCAAGGGAGAGGGACGAGAGGCTAACAGTAGCTATGGAGGGTGCTTGTGCAGGAAGACCAGACACATTGCAGCAGTGGTGATGCTGGGTACAATTCTTGCCTGCACCTAGTGGGTATGCTGATGTGTGACAGCTTAGCAGAGCAGCACCCAGGACTAGGGGAGCCAGCCACCAGGAAGCTGAGAGAAGAGGCAGCCAGACCCTTTCATAGCTTCCCTCTCCCACGTGGCCTAGGCATGGGACACCCTGTTGACCGAGAAATAGTGATAACTGGCATGCAGCAGCTAGTCTCATAAGTTATATGTGGCTCACAACCATATTTTATAAAATAGCCAGTTATTCTAGTCAACAAAAACAATGTGAGTCAGGGAATTAAGTAAATCTACTGCAGCAACTCATTGGGCACCTGCAGCTTCACAGCTGTTTGATTGCTGCAAGTCTGGCCCCTCTGATCATCACGGTGACAGCAAACGTAGATCCTTTTGTTCCCCAAAATGCTGGCCCCTGACAGTTGAGCCAAAAGAATCGGCGTTAACTTTAGCAGTATACAGGTTATGATAAATCAGTGCACTTCCAGTTCCCTCCAGAAGATGGCAGTGTTAATACATACAGATTAGCCAGTTCACGGCACTTCCATCTAATTTATCTCTTTTAGGGTTTCTGCAGAGCCACTACCATGGTATCTAATGCTTCTCTATAAAGTATTCTAGTAAGGTCTGCAGCCGACTTCATGGGGTCTTCTAGCTATAGGAGGCTCTCACAGTTATCACTAGAAAGGCCCGATTAAGTCAGAGGAGGCTTTGTGCTCTAAGATCCAGTTTTAAAATACTGCCTGAAATCATTTGTTCAAACTGCAGCCCTGTCAGTTCTAGTCTTTTATTGTTCCGAGATGGAATAGTTGAATTCCATGCACTTTTCTCTGTGTATGATTTTAAAAGGAACCCAGGTCGCACCTGCACTGGTTGGCTAATTGCTGCTTAAAAAAAAACAAAAAACCTACTGCTTTTCCCAGCCAAAATACTCCCTTCTTGCACTAGTGTGCAGCATGCTGTGTATTGGCTGGCTGCTATGCTCCACCCCAGAGGTGGCTGCAGGTAAATTGTATTGTATATAGATAGGGGAGCACCTTGGGATGAAAAGCCAAAATATTATTACAATTAATGTCTCCTTGAAGATAATAATCTCTATAGGCTTAGCCAGTGTGGATGGGAAGGTAACAGTACACTGGAGACAATACAAATATTAACATTCTGTCTCCAGTAGAGGACAGCAGATAAGCATCTGTCTGTGAAAGGCCTCCAGCAGTTGGCTCGGTAACAAATTTAATGCTAGCTATCACTCCCAACACTGCCAATAGGCAGAGGGGAAGAAGATCTATCACAGAACTGAACCCACTCTTCTATAATTTATAGAGGCTGCTTCTCAGCTTAGGTGCATGCAAACAGCACCTACCATAGGTGCAGTTCTCCAGTGCTTTGCTTGAAATATTTTGTCTATTTTAAAACATACATATAAAGTAATTGCAAAGTATATGGCGGGTGCGCATTATTTTCTTTGGTTTGCCTAAAGGGAGTTTAGCAGATATCAAAATACCTTGGCTAGCAATCCTTTTTATTGTTGCAGAGGTAGGTGAGGAACTAGCCTGGAGCTGCATCTTGTACGCAGATGCGAGCTTTGCAGATGCAGCGATTGCTCCTAAGTGTCCAGAAGCAAAGCACACTTTTTATGAAGCAGTGAAAAGCCAAGATCTAGCTGGAAGCGTTACATATATACATGTATACACTGAGTGATAGTCCTCCACCTCCAGAACCGATCTCATGAAGCAATATAGTACACACTGAGCCAAATGGATCCTTGATGTAACATGATTCTTGCCCAGCTGGTGCTGTTAGAGCTCTAGCAATGTGCAGTGAAAACCATGACAAAGAACAAAAAGAACCTGAAAGCTGCTCTAAGAAATCATGTTACTGGGGCATTAGAAATTCCATACTGTAGTCTACACAGCACATATTTGCCTAACCCCATAGCGGGGTGCAGCTCTGAATATGAAATGTGTATACAAACTGATATGTTGCTCCCTCTGATCCTTTAGTATATCTCTATTCTGCCAGGGTAAATCAGCTATCATACATAGTCTGATCAATAACATACCAGGAGCAGCCAGGTAACCGGTGTCTTAGGCCATAAGAAATTTGCTCACAGGAAATTAAATAATAGTTCAGCCTTCTGTGGTGCTGTTCTTCTTCCCCTGTTGGATCTTGCTGGAAGAAAAATTCCTCCTTCTCTGTCTTCACTTGAATACATTTGAGAGGTTATCGTTGCATTTCTCTGACAAGCAGATGAATAGTTCCTATTCACTTCACTATCCATTCCAAAGCTTCCATTTTTCCTGTAGAAACACTGGATGGCAATTAAAGGAGAGAGAAGCTCTCTGGGAAGGGAGAAAAAACAGAATAAAAAAGGTTTGTCTAAACTGTGTTTGTCTGACTCGAGATGGGAGAGTGTGCAGAAAATTACAGGTGAAATTTAGAGGATGCTCCCAAGGAGTTTAAGGCTGAGTGTTCAGTTTTGTAATAAATAACTAGATCCTGGCTTTTAGAAGGGTTGCCATGAACATTCTTCAAAAGTTAATGAATGCTTTTTGTTTGGGTTAAACATTTCCCTGCAGTATTTACAACCCAAAGATAAGATTAGAGGGACTTTGCCTCCTGATTCCATCACAAACCTCAGTTTGATCTTGGGGAAGCCACTTATGGCCAAATTTCAGGGCTCCTAGGGTGACATGTACGGTCAGATGCTCAAAACCAGTCAGCACCCCTGCTACTGAGCTTTTTTGAAAATCTGACTGCTTATTTTAGTCTCTAAATGGGAGCTGAGAACTTCTGAAAATCTGCTCTCGTTCTCTGCTTCAGTTCCCATCTGTAAAATGGGATAACAACCCTGCCTTCTTTTCCTTCTCAAGTGTATCTGCAACATCTAGCCTGATCATGCCCTGATCTTGGTTGATTCCTTGAGGTCAGTAGTTCTCAACCTGTTTACCATAGTGGGTTGCATATGTAGCTCTCTCTGTGTTATGTGGGCCATAGCCACACACTATATATCTGCTACCTGTATGGCCCTGAGGATGTCAAAGGGGTTGCAGCTGTGTGCTGATTGGGCCACAAGCGACCTGGGGCTTGAGAACCACTGGGCTAGATACACGGTTTTACAAATAAGTGAAACTGACTCAAAACCAGAGCTGAAATTGATCAGCCTGTGTTGATTGTCCCAGGCCCAGAAAAGGGCTATAGAAATACACTCTGAACCAACAACATGAATGGTAAAAAGTACAGGTGAGGAGTGAATAATCTAGGCCCCTTGCAACCAGGTACTTAAGCTTGGGCCGAATTTTAAATCAGTGCCAGGACACTAGTCCCAGGCAGGGACCTGCAATGGATGGGAAGTGTTGTTAGGGAGAAGGTGACCTGGGGTCTGTGACTTTCCTGGGCAGTATCGCTTTAAATGTTTCCATGGAAACATTTAACGCCAAAAAATATAACTCATCCGCGCCAGGTCTGACCCTGTGTCTTACAACATCAGTGTCAGCAGCGGGGAGTCTCCCAGCCGCTCCGTGCCCCCCAGCGCCCCGTGGGGAGAGACTCCTCCGGGGCAGGCCCAGCCCCCCCGGGCAGCGCGGCCCTGGTCCTGCCAGGGGCGGCCTGGAGGGGGCCCCACCGCCGCCTGCCCCTGACCCCCGCGCCAGGTTCCTCCTGCGAGAGGAGGAAGTTGAGTGGGGCGAGGGGAGGGGAGGGGAGCCGCCGCCGAGCTCCTCCTCCTCCCCCCCAGCCGTGAGCTGCAGCCGGGCAGCAGACCCGACCCGGAGCAGGCAGGGGCCAGCTGCCGCCCCCAGCCAGCCCCTGCGGGGACCTCCAGGGGGGGAAGGGACGCGGGAGCCGCCGCCGCTCCCCGCCAAGGGGGGACACATTGTATCTCCGCGGCGCGTCTGCCTCTTTGTCTGCCTCCCGCCGCCCCCTGCCAGGGAGAGTTGCCGGATTGCAGCCCCCCCGGGGGAGGGGGCGCTTTTGTGGCTGGGCCAGCGCGGCCCGCGGATCCCCGCCGCCCTCCTCGGGGGGAGGCGAGGGGGGGGGTCCCCCTGCGCCCCCGGCCAGCTCGGAGAGAAGGGGGCGATCGAGAGTGCGCTGCGCTGCGGGGCTTTCTCCGGAGAGAGGGGGCGGGCGAGCCGGAGCGGCGAGGAGGGGCGGATTTCTTCTTCTTTCCCTTGTCCAGCACCGGGAAGCCGCAGGGCAGAGCCCCAGGACCAGGTGCCTCCCCCCTTGCCCCGGGTAGCCGGGCTTTGTTGGCTCGCCACGTGAACCCACTTCGGGACGGCGGCAGCCCGCCGGGGAACCCCAGACAAAGCCCCATTGAGAAGAGGGCAGGGGACGTCCAGCAACTCCAGGGGGAGGCTGGAGAGAGACCAGCGACCCTCCCCGCGAGCAAGAGCCACTTGAGGGGAGGGGACAGGCGGGAGTGGGTTCTTAGCCCCCCACGCGTGTGTCTCTCCTTTCCTGGCTGGAGCTGGACGAGAGAGCCGAACCCAGCGTGTGTGGGGGAGATGCTGAAAGGAGCCGCTGAGCTGGGATCTATGGAGCAGTTTATAGGAAAGAAGTAACGCTGCCAAAATCCTGCCGGGGAGTGATAAAACGGAGCCTTGGAAGTGTCGGTCCCCCCCCCCGCCCCCCGCTTCCCGCACTGGCTGCGCATCAAAATGGGAAGGAGCAATAGCGCTTTACGGTCTTGCAAAGGGAAGCTTCGAAACTAACCCAGGAGCCCCCAGATCCAAGGAGCAGGAACTGCTGCAAGCTGCTGGCGTGTGTGTGTCCTCAATGAACAGGAGCGGGGGCTGGAGCCGCTGGCAACTCATCTAGGACAACTTTTTTTCCCCCCCGAAGGATCCATTTCTGTGAAGGACCATGGAGGAGTGGAGGCAGTGTGGCCGCTGGCTGATCGACTGTAAAGTTTTGCCCCCGAACCACAGGGTGGTCTGGCCATCAGCTGTTGTGTTTGACCTGGCTCAGGCTTTGAGAGATGGAGTCTTGCTCTGCCAGCTGCTTCATAACCTGTCACCTGGATCTGTTGATCTCAAGGACATCAATTTCAGGCCACAGATGTCACAGGTAAAATAAGACTGGGATGCAGACAGTATTTGAAGGAAGTCGTGTATATTAGACACCCAGAAAATACTCCACGTGGGGATGATTAGCATTAACACCCTTAATGGGGCACCATCAGCTTGAATCTGGTCAGTTAACAAAAAAAAAACTGCATTAAAAGTAGCTTCAGGTCCTAGATCAGCCCTTGAGTCTATCCCCACCTCTTGCTAACTGGTGCTGCTCTAGAATCACATTTTTCTGTTTTTTAAAAGTATATTTCCCTTGTTACTGTGTGACAGACCCGCAAAAAGAGTGGAAAGTGTGTGTCCATGGGAAATGGTGAATTATAGAAGAGTAAACAAACTGGCAAAATGAAAGTATTCCATCTCCAGTTTCCCTTCCTTCATAGGCCTGTTAAGTGTTTCATGTAATTAACTGGTGTACAAAATTCAGATGGAAATGGTTTTGGTTTTAAGGTGACAGTGTCCCTTTAATGTTGGTATTTCAGAGAATGGGACTGGGCGTCAAACACTGCCCTGAACACTTACTAGCCCAGAGACAAAATCTCGCCCACCTTCTACTATGATTTTAAAAAACCAAATCAAACCATGATCTTATTCATCTGACACAAATAAATAAAATGACTTCCCCTGGGTGAGAAGAATTCTGCAAAACTCTGTTAAATGCTGTTTTAACCATAGCATGATAGCATAGCTTCCTCCCCCAGCTGGCAGAGCAATCTGATGATGGGTCCCTACTCCTGTGCAGTGCCAATGGGGATGGGATCCCCCCCTGGTTCAGGCATTTGTGCTAGCAGATTACATAGTAGGATTGGGGCCAGAGGGTGTCATAACCCTATATGATCCTTTTTAAGGCTCATCTGTTAAAGGGACTCTGTCAAGTAGTTATAGGTCAAATTCTGCAATCAGATCTGTGTGGGTGTATGCAGCTTCCCCCCAGAGATGCCACTGGGATTGTGCACAGGTTCAGTGGTCCTGCTGCACAGCAAGACTGGATCTTAAGGGTCATTCTTACAAAAATGATAAGAACCAGAAATGTTTCCAGATTTTTTTTATTTTACTGAAAAGTGTTTTTTGTTTTTGTTTGTTTTTAAAAAATATTTTCTTTAGGTTTGTACAATCCAAGCATTTGTGGTATTTGCTCTAGAAGTGCATGGGAAACCAGAGAATGAAATTGACTACTAACACAAATGAAGCTGGCTCCTCTGTCTTTGCTGGCCACACTGAGCTAACTGTGGAAATAAACAAGTAGCCTATATGTTGATGAGTAGATATTAAACATGTGGCCTGTTCTAATAACCTCAGGTTTTATTGGTAGCAAACGTAAGGGAATGTTATTGGTAGCAAGGGTATCCCGGTGTGATATTTTTCCAAACATAAATTCCACTTGCCAACTCTCAGAGACAAATACCAGGTCATCCTGAGTCCTAAATGGATGCACTGCAACCATCCCCTCTGTCCTGGGACTGCCTTTGCATTTGTTGCATGAGTGGGTTTTGCTATATATTTTCTAGTAATGTTTTCAGCTGTTGTGACTTCTTGCCTATAATAACTTGTACGTTTTAAGGAAATACTGAAAAACTGTTGATTGCCCTGTGCACTTTCAATCAAAATTCAAGGACTTGGTGTTGAGTACAAACTTACTCTGGGTTCTGCAAAGATTTAAGCACTTGCTTAACTTTACACATTAGTAGTCAGGGGCGGCTCTAGGCATTTTGCCACCCCAAGCACGGCAGGCAGGCTGCCTTTGGCGGCTTGCCTGTGGAGGGTCCACTGGTCCCACAGCTTCTGTGAACCTCCCGCAGGCCACGGTACCAGCGGACTCTCCGCAGGTAAGCAGCCGAAGGCAGCCTGCCTGCCACCCTTGCGGCGACCAGCAGAGTGTCCCCCAAGGCTTGCTGCCCCAAGTACGCGCTTGGTGTGTTAGGGCCTGGAGCTGCCCCTGTTAGTAGTCCTGTTTATGCAGCTGAATATCCCATTCAGTTAAAGCTGACCACCTATGTAAGTCTTTCCTGAGATAGAGCCCGAGGCCCTGATCCTGCAAACTGCTCTGGGTGGGGAGACCCTTATAAGGAAGAATAAGACTCTGCAGGTCAGTTTTGGTAAGTAGGACTCATCAATTAAGCAAGTAAAGCCAAACATGGTTTTCCCAAAATATAACAACAAAGTCAGACTGCCCGTTTGTGTTTGCTTTATAAACTGATCAAACAGCCTTTCTAAGAATCTGATTTCAGTGTTTGATCTCTTAGCCATAGTTTATGTTTCCTCCAAACATCTAGTTGCGCAATGTAGTGATCTGTGCGTTCTTAGAACACCCTGAGGGTGACACACTCTGAATTCTTTTCTTTTAAGGAAACGTTACAGCCCTCCAAGTACACTTTCAGTTCCAGATCGACTGTGTGTGGAATTCAGAGTTGGCCTAAAATGATTTACAGATAGCTGGAATATAGTAGAGCTCTCCGTATTTGTAAAGGAACTTACTGACACCTTAGTTCTGGCCGCTGTCTGCTGTAGAGGAGTTCGATATCTAGTTAATGGTTGCCTTTAGAGCTGTTGAGAACCTACTACTCCTGATGAAATTAGTGGAAGCTATGGGAATTTATGATTTCTGGAAATTCAAGTAAAACTACACACAGCTGAATAAAATGGTCCTACTTTTTAGTCTAAAAGTACCCTGCTTTTCTAGTTGTACTTGCAAAGTACTCTTTGAAGCAAAAATGTTTTAAGTTTTTAAATCTTTAAAACTGATAAGATTAGAAAACCTGGATGTCCATCGTAACCAAAGGACTTGTAAACCATTTCCTCTTTCACTTAAGACCCAATCCAAAGCCCTTTCCACTCACATCAGTGGTTTTGGGGTTGGATGGGTACCTGCCAGCTTCTGCATGCAGGAACTAGTGATTTTCCAAGGGCAGCTAGTAACTTCACAAAACACCTCCAAATAGATCAAGGGTCATCTTGCTCCTCTCCTTGCTGTGTTCTAGGGGGTCTGTGAGGCTGTCAGCTATTGGAGGTAACAGGACTTTGACAAAGGAAGGCTGTCCCACTGTTAGAGCTCCCTCCATTTGAGCATTATAGACTCATAGGTCAGAAGGGACCAATATGATCATCTAGTCTGACCTCCTGCACAAGGCAGGCCACAAAACCCTACCCAAACCCAAACCCTCTCTAGCCTAGGAATCAGGAGACATGCTTAATTCCCTGCTCTGCCACAGACTTCCCCTGTGATGTGATCTTGGGCAAGTCACTTAGTCTCAGTTCTCATCTGTACAATGGGCATAACAGTGCTGCCCTGCCTCAGAGGGGTGTTGGGGGGAGGGGGTTTAACTATATTATAGACTAAGGGGCTCAGATACTGTGGCAATGGGGCCATACAAAATTAAGTAAAGAAGAAACAGATCCTCCAAACGCTGCATTTGAAATACAGACACGCACACAGGGCATATTGGCCTGGTTAGGTCAGCAGTGTCTTTCTTTTTACAGAAGTTCTCCACTTCGCCTTAAATGCTGGGGAGAGAGAAACTCATAGTAGACATGATGCAGGCAGGGTAATATTCTGCCCTCAGTTTCACCTGCTCATCGTCAGTGATGTAAATAGGGTTACACAGGTGTGGAACAAGAGGCAGAATTTTGCCTGTGGTGCCGTTTCAAAGGCCAGCAGTGAAATTATGTCTTGGTGAAAAGGAAATGCTTTTTGATCCAGAGGATGCTGGTGTCTGTGACTTTCCCCTTTGTGCTGATTAGCAGTGGAATTTATTTTTACCTGCAGCCATTGGAAGTATCCCAGAGAACGCACTGTGAAGTTGGTCTGTCAGCTCCTATCCTGAAACCAGAAAAAACAACCTTGTAAAAGGCAACAAGGACTTGCTTGTGTTCCGTGCTGATGAGAGGTTAGCTGAGGATCGCTTCATCCCGATACTGTGCTGTGCTTGTTGGGCAAAGGAACCATTCATAGCAGAAAGTCAGTCAGTCAGACCGGAGAAGCTTTGCTTCTTGATGCTGTGTGGAGTTGGTGTCAGGGCATATTCATTCTGACTCTTTGTAAAAAGCCAGCTCTGCAGGCTGTCGTCTCAGGTTGTCTCATTCATGTTGCATCTCAGAGACTTTGGTTTGTTCCCTGATGCTGCTGACCAGGGTAAGATTTGCCAGCACCCTAGTCAGCCCTAACTTTCTAGCCAGGGTGTGCTAAGTAGAGGCCTCAATGGCCAGTGCTGTGTTCTGCACATTGGTGTAAGCAGGGCCAGCTCCAGGCACCAGCTTATCAAGCAGGTGCTTGAGGTGGCCACTCCGGAGGTGGGGCAGCACTTTCAGGTATTCGGCGCGAAGGAACTCCCGCTGAATTGCCGCAGATCGTGATCGCAGCGTGTGGTTGTTTTTTTTTGTTTGTTTGTTTTTTTTGGCTGCTTGGGGCGGCAAAACCCCTGGAGCCAGCCTTGGGGGCAAGGCTGGCTTTGGTGAGACCTGACTTCTGCTAACGAATCATATTGCTGCGGGAGCAAGGTCCAAAGTGGTGGAAAGTAAGAAAATGGCTTCAATCCCCTTCCTCTCCCATCCTTATTGATCTGTCCATTACTGCTATTGGATTTATTGGGATTTGAGTTCTGGCTTGCCAGCTTGTGAATCAGGAGACCCAGCTGATGCAAGGGACATCCTCGTTTGCAAAATGCAAGCAGCTGCAGCAACCTTAGGGTTGAAGTCCTTCAGTCTCCTGGGTGGAATTCTATAGCAGACCTCCTTCATCATCCCTCCCTTCACTCTCCTCCCAGAACCCTTGGAGCTTTCCACGTCCTCCCCGGTGGTAATCTTTGCTGCCACTATGGCTAATTTCCAGGGTCTGGGTTAGAGCAGTAGTTGTATACTCCAGCTGGCTCCCTTATATCCGTTGCTCTTTTCATAATTAAAACAAGGAGACAAGTTTTATTTTCCTCTTGAAAGATAACTGCTAGTTGAGTTTCACATTTTTATTGCTGGTTAGATTTGCTTGTAATTTTGTTAAGTCTTTGACCCAAATACAAATTAAATAAGTGCCTCTGCCCTGTGATACAACTTGGCAATTTTTCTCGGTTGTAACATTGTTTGACTTCACATGAGTTTGATTGTGGCTCAGTTAACTTTCCCTGACAGGAAAACCTTGACTTGTATTCGTGCTGTTGCAAAGGCAAGTCAGAGGTGAGCTACCAAATCAGGTTCTATTTACACTAGGAGCTCTGTGTGGGCAAACATCTGTGCCAGCATAGAGCCCTTGTTACTTCAGTGAGCCTCTGGATCAGCTGTGTGGCGCTCCCTTGCCAAGCAGGGAGTAGGTTTGGTTTTGATCCAGACTTTCCCATGGAGTATCTTGCAAACACTCTGATCTAATTAACCAGATTTGTAATAGAAATAGCTGCTTGTTCTCTTGGTTAAGATCTTGTATGATATCCGATATAGCCTTCAACAGAGGATGTAAGTCCTACCCTGGTCTAATAGATCTTTTCCATCTGTACTGTGAACTTTCAGGGATGAAGAGAATGTTTGGTGTCCTTCAAGAGGACAAGAACAAAAAACTAATCCACTTTGCCATGGCTTCTGTCTAGAAGTTGCTTTTCTTATTCCATAGTTTGCTAATAATTGTAGGCAGGGCTGGACAGTTGTGATCTAGTGGTTTGGTCAGAGGGCTGAAAGTTGGAGAAACACAGGCTTGAATCCCAGTTCTGTCACTGACTTGCTGTTCAATCTTGGCAAGTCATTTCGGCTCTTGCACCTCACTTTCCCATCTGTAAAATGGGGCTAGTAATGCTTTTGTAAAACAACTTTGACCTATGGATGGAAAGCGCTATATATACACACCAGGTATCTTCATTATGAATAAGTGAAATCAGCTGAACTACAGAAGCAGCTAATGTTCCTGATTTTGAAGAACATCCATTTGAATGGAAGAAGTTGGGAACTGTTGGCTGAGGTTACATGCTGCTATGTTGGTTGCTGTGCCCTTTGTAAGGAAATAGTCACTGCTTGTACTCCCCTGCAGATGGGAGAAGGGGTTCCAGATACCTTGTCACCTAAGACTCGCCCACTCCAGTAATTGCATCAGCAGAACGAATGTTGAGTGCTTGGTTTATTAGCAGTCCAGCCTTTTTTAGCAGCATGCTACCACTTTGCGGGCTTTGATTAGGAAAAAAGAGGATGTGAAAGCTACTATGACTTCAACCATGTCTCTGCCTCGACTGCAGATAGCTTCTGATATGTGTTAGCTGGTCCTGGTTGACCTTAGCTCCTACTGGGACAGACTATGACCAACCTGTCTGTTCTTTCATTAGCAATAAGTGATGCAGTGAGCAGGCAGTTGTAGGAAAGAGATTTTTACTGATTGTGTAGATGCCAGTGTTACATGCTAAGAGGTCTGAGTTTGAGAGCACTCTGGCCAGGACCAGCTCCACGGGTTTTGCTGCCCCAAGCAGCCAAAAAAAAAAGCTGCGATCACGATCTGCAGCATTTCAGCGGGAGGTGTCCTTTGCTTCGACTGGGAGTGAGCGACCCTCCGCCGAATTCCCACCTAGTAGCTGGATGTTCCGCCCCTCTCCGGAGTGGCCACCCCAAGCACCTGCTTGCTAAACTGATGCCTGGAGCCGGCCCTGACTCTGGCTCACCTCAGACTCCTGAGCCACTGGTGTTGCACCAAACAAGATTCCTACTGTCACCGGTCCCTCTTCTCCCAGTTCCACTCAATCATGCTATGTGTGTTAACTCAATGTTGGTCATGACTTCTTGTCCTAGCCAAGATAAGGCCTTTGGGGTTGGTGGTGGGGAGTAATTCTTGGTTGCTTTAGAAGGCATGTAGGGAGAGTCTGTAAGCTTCATGAGATGCAGGAAGAACAGCATTGCAGGGGAGTATACCATGAAACAGGCCTATCCCTCAATTTATCAGTTGGTGTCAGTTCTACTCTCAAGGCGGAGGCAGCAATAATAAATACTGGGGGAAGACAATGAATCCTGCCTCTGCAGCATTTTAATACCGTTCGCTGCCGGCACATTAACCCTTCTTCTTCCAACAATGCTGTTTTAAAGCCATGTAGGGGAAAGCAGCTTTAAGAGACATTCTGTCCAGAAAGTCACAATTGCTTCATTTCCTCCCCCCCATGCCCTGGTTTTGAACAAGACCATTAACTCAAGTACAACTGAGCTTAATGTTACCTGCCCTGAAAGGTAAACCACGCACCTGGCAAACTGGTGGCTAACAGTGGCGTATTATCGCCACGGCCGGCAAATCTACAGGGGCGGCAAATTTATAATAGCAGCATTTTTGTAATCGTGGCATCAGTGACACCGTGATTCTACCAATCATAGCGCGTATTGAAACCACCAGTGACGATGCAACTCCATTTAATAAACATACTCTTGAGAATCTTAAACTGCATCAGACCCCCACTTGAACACGGGGTTTTGGATCCATGCGCAGTCCCGCACTATAAGCGAAATCACACTACGCAGACATGCGTTCAAGCGAGGGGCCGCTGCACTTGTAATTTGTTTATAATAACTTGTAAATGTTCAATTATTTTAATGATATTTAGATTCATTTTAGTTCAAACTAGTAAAAAATTAGTAAAAAACTAAAACATGTTCATATGGGGCCACAGAGTGGCAATTATTTCAGGGCTAGGGGCGGCAAAATCATTAATCCACCACTGGCTAGAGCTGGTGGGGCACTGGCATCTTTGTCCCATGGGAAATTTTAACATTTTGAACTGAAATGTTGCAATTTCCTGTTAGTGTAATGTTTTGTTTTGGGTCATTCCAAATGTTTTGTTTCAGTAAAATTAACTTTATCAAAATGCTGTCTCCCCTTCCACCCCCTACCCCTCCTTAATAATTGAAATGGTCGTGTTCCCGCAGAATGTCTCAGTTTGGACAAATCAACATTTTCTGTTGGAAAACTTCTGACCAGCTCTACTAGTTACGAAACCAATTGGCAGCAGAGATTCCTGCCTTTTGATAACTGTAATGTTTCCATAACTCCTATGGCTTGGCTAAACTAATGAGTCTTTGGGTGTGTGGGGGGTTTATAGCTATGCTGGCAGAGCCCCTTCATGGAGATGGAGTGTAAGCTAACAGGAGGAATTCTTCTGCCAGCTCAGCTACACCCCTTCCCTGAGCAGCGTCAGCTAAGCTGATAGCAGTGCTCTGCTGGTAGCATAGTGCTGTATAAAGGCCTGGAGATGTAGCCTGCCTCTTGTTCTGCTGTCCTTTCTCAGCCTTGTGTTCTCTTTACTCCAGTGCTCCTTTCCCTACCTGGATGCCACTTTTCAGGATCAGCTCAAACATGAACAATCCTTTGCGCCTTTCGCAAATGGGGGCCTTTCGAAAATACCTCGCCTGGGACAGGAACCCTGCTCTTAAGGACTTATCCTAGCCATTTCAGGCCTCTCTCGTCCCTGAGTGAATTTCCTGATTGGCAGGGTGAATTCTGTTGAATAACACTGAGTTCCTGTCAATAAAATCAGCCCTGTCTTGTAGGACAGAGGGAATTTTAAGTATCCAGGACTGTAGTAGGTATTTTTGGTCTTACCTAGGAAATTATGGCGAGAAAAGCCAGCAAGAATATATTTGGTGTCTGCTTTTGAGGTTCGATCATTTTTGCCAGCCTTTCAGGGAAAGCATGTTTTGTCAGTGTTTTGTGTTAAACTTTTTCCCAAGTGCAATGATGAAACTTTGCTCAGTGTTCAAAGATCCTGCTTTTATGTACTTAAGTATCTTCAGTGATCGCACTGATGCCAACTAATTATAATCACAGGGCAATAAAGACTTCTTTCTGTGGAAGTAAGTGCTCCGTGTCACTGATCATTATCAAAATGCATGTTCCCCACTAATGTACTGATTGCTTTAGCATATGTGTTTCCTGGCTGGGGTGTTATAGCTGCTAAGATGTTGAAGTCCATATATACACATACGTAGGTGCTTGAGGGAGGTGACAGGTTTGTGCACATTGATGGCTTGATCATCCAGTTTGCTGGGTATCCAAAACCGCATGGTGCTGCAGGTTCTCAGTGTGTTTGACAGTTAGGACTTTTACTTTTATTTTTGGTGAACATATGCTCATTTTTGCCATTGCATAAAAGATCACCTGGATACTAGAGACGGTTAAATCACATGGTGTGTGTTAGATGTCAATAATGGTTGGCCCATAAAAGTTTATATCTTAGAACACGTCCAGATGTGCAGGTAATTAATTGTGGCCTGAGATGCGTAGTGGTTTGTTGCTTTTTAGTCTGCTGAGGCCCAATGAATGTAATCCGCATGATGAAACTATTGGCCATTTATCTATTGATAGGAAGACCAACAGACACCTAACTTTCTCCATTAGATTAGAATAACCCGCTGTGTGCAGTGAACTGTTGGAAAAACACACTGCTCCTCCTCTCTCTGGAAGACAGAAATAATATAATGTGCTATCAAAGGCCTACTTATTGATGATCTAAGCATTCATTTGTTACGACAACTCAAAGCGAGCAGTTAAAAAAAATTCAGTACATAGAAGATCAAGGCACGTCGGCACACTTGGCACTAGTAATTATTCACAAGGGTTTGGGACTTAAAGATGTTGCTTGAAAGCTTTATAGCTTCAGTGCTTGTAATGACTTTCACATGTCATGTTAGTTATTTAATATAACTCCGCATTAGTACAGCCTCGTTGGCTGAATAGTTAAGAGAGGTAGATTACAGAGAAGGATGTTTTTTAAAATAACCTATTGGCTGGCAGGAATTCGATAGACATTGAATGGGAAAGGTGTTTGTATTGTATAGAACCTGGATGCCGTATAACACTAAATGCTATGCAGACATGTGGTAAAAGAGCTGAGGGTTTGAAAGACCAGATGCACCAGGTGTAGGAGATCAGTAAACAGGGTTGTGGGGAAGGGGAATCTAGAAAAGCAGTTGCATGAGCATGTTTTGTCTTGACTGGTGCTGTGTATATTTCATAGGTGTAGTATTAAGCAGCTCGGTAGCAGTACTCTCAGCTTGCCACTGGCCTTGCCCTGGTCAGCTGAATATTGGTGGATCAGTCTGTTTATGAAGCATATCTTTGACTCTGTGGGCTTGTCTATGCAGCAGTGCAGCTGCAGAGCTTAGGGAGGATGCTACCCACGTGCATGGGAGAGCTTCTCTTGTCTGTGTAGATATTCCACCTCCCTGACCGGCAGCAACTATGGCGACTGTAGAAGTCCTTCTGTCAACCTAGCGCTGTGTACACCGGGAGTTCAGTTGCTATGACTGCATTGCACAGGAGGTGGATTTTCCACACCTCATAGCGATGTATTGGTATAGGCTGGCAGTGAAGGCCAAGTCTCAGTGTTAGGGTAGAGAATTGGACTTCTTCACTGGTACAGAAACCAAAGTGTTCTTTGTTTTTTTTTTTTTCATAGTCTTCTGATCCATCTAGAACCTCGTGGTCTGTATAGTCATCTGTTTGTTACCTTCTGGCTTGCCCTTTCCTAGCCCTGCTGGTTTTCCTTCATGCTCTGCTTCTTACAGGTCAGTTCTGCTCCAAAAGATGATGGTAAAATAGTGTTACGTACCCATGTTTACTGCATCTTCATGACTTCTCGTTCAGATATGCTTGGTTTTACGTGGAAAAAGGTGTTTGTTGTTTCTTGCCAATCCTGCAAGCTCCACCTTGAGCCCAAGAACTGACCTGAGTTCTTTCCTTCTCCTGCATCGTATTATCACCAGGAATAAATAAGCTATATGCCAGCTGGTTCCCTGCCCCCCACCACAAATGGCACTCTGTGCCTGCCGTGAGGCTGCCCAGGTGGAACGCACTCACCCTGCAAGTGGAATGTAATAAAACAATTGCTGCCCGAGAAGGCGGAGGGAGTGAGCTGGATTCTGTTGGCTCTGTCTGCTCCAGGGCTAAGAGGAATAAAAAGTGGTGAAAATGGACTTGCTGTTTTTAGTGACTCAGGTGATTTAAATACCCACAGGAAACAGATCTCTTGTGTAAGAAGGTGCCATTTATTTATTTTTTTAACCCTGGTTGCTCTTCAGGGGTAGGACTGTATTTTGAGGCCCTCTTCCAGCGCTTCATCCAGCTATAAAGAAGCTATCTTGTCTGCCCTCCCTGGTGAAATCCTCTTGCTCTGGATGGCCATCTAATAATATTTCTACAGAGAGAAAGTAATGTTGTTAAACAGTGTCCGTCCAATAACACTTACGATACTTAACTTTTACTAGCTAGTTAGAGGGTTGAGAAGTTAATCAGAATTTGATGCTTACTCTGTTGCTAGCCTAGTGTATACGTGCAGTGGAGTTAGTGAGTTATACGGTTAGGACAACGATAATGCGCATGTGTATACATCACCTTCCTGACCACTGCTCAGTGGCAAGTCGAGCTTGTGGCGAGGGAGCTTAGTGCTGAAGCTTAACATCAGATCAAGGCAGCAGGTACCAGATTATACGAAATGATCTATAGACTTTTACGGATGCTCGGATCAGTATTTCTTGACCGTGCCACACAGCTTCACCTTGGTCCCTTCATCGGTTCTTGAGGCCTCTGAGGAAGGACCACATTCTGCTCTGTTACATTGATGTAAACCCAATCTGGTGACTACACTGAAGTCGGGGGAATCACTCCAGATTTACATGTATGTAACCGAGGGGATATTTTTGGACCACAGCTCATACCCCTTTTTTTATCTGCCCTTAAATCCCCCCAGAAAACACAAGCCTCTTGCATTGGTGCATCTGTTTAGGCTTCAGGCTTTTCCCTTGTCCGCTTAATTTCCCACCCAAGCCTCCACCTAAATAATATCTCAGATATGCCAATCCCACACATGCCTGATTTCTTATCGCCTGCAGGCTTCTTCCTATGTGAGAACCCAGCATGCTGCCAAGAAACGGATTATAGTGCTTAAAGCAGTGTGGTACTCAGCCATTTTCAGTGAAGCAGAGGCAGACACGGTGCTCTTCAGAATAGGGTTGGAACTTTCGTGGTGTCTCTAGGTGGAGCCTGTTGCAAATGACCGGGTGCAGGTTCCTTTTTCCGAAACAAAATTCCTTTTACTAGTTGGTGGGCTGCAAGATGCTTAAATAAGAAGGGTTCGGTCAAACTGCACTGAAGACTGGTGGAGGCAGGTAAGTAAAACAAGAGCATACCAGAAACATGGCAATGTATTTTATAGGCTTTGTGTTAAGGTTGGGTTCAGTTTATTCTTGAAACATCACTGTGAGGTAGGGAAGGGTTTTTTTGTTTTTGTTTTTTAATCTGAACAAAAAGGAGGATAAGGATTGACTTGATTACAGTCTGTAAGTGTCTACATAGGGAACAGATATTTAATAATGGACTTGTCAGCTTAGCAGAGAAAGGTATAACATGATCCAATGGCTGGCAACTGAAGCCAGATGAATTCAGAGTTGAACGAGGCGAACCATTTACCAAGAGGCATAGTGGATTCTCCATTGTTGGCCATTTTAGAAAAACATTGCATCTGAATTTTAAAAGATCTGCTCTAGGAATTATTTTGGGGGCGGCTCTATGGTGTATGTAATACATACAGGAGCGGCAAAGAGTCCTGTGGCACCTTATAGACTAACAAACGTATTGGAGCATGAGCTTTCATGGGTGAATACCCATTTCATCAGATGCAAGTAGTGGAAATTTCCAGAGGCAGGTATAAATATGCAGGCAAGAATCAGGCTAGAGATAACGAGGTTAGTTCAGTCAGGGAGGATGAGGCCCTCTTCTACCAGCTGAGGTGTGAACACCAAGGGAGGAGAAACTGTCTTCGTAGTTGGCTAGCCATTCACAGTCTTTGTTTAATCCTGAGCTGATGGTGTCAAATTTGCAGATGAACTGAAGCTCAGCAGTTTCTCTTTGAAGTCTGGTCCTGAAGTTTTTGCTGCTTTTACAGATCCAGACTAACACAGCTCCCCCTCTGATACGTAATACAGGAGGTCAGCGTGGATGATCACAATGGTCCCTTCTGGCTTTGGAATCAATTAATCTATTAATTTTTGCCCCTGTTTTACAAGTGGGAAATTGAGGCAGAGACAAACTGCGTCACTCACTCAAGGTTACATAGGGATCGGAGTGGATCAGGAATTGAGTCCAACCTTCCCAAGTCGAAGGCCAATGCCCTAACTGCTGGGCCAGTCTCCCTTCCTCTCAGATGAATTATTTGAACTCTTCAAAGTTTTGAAATGAAACATAATTAAACTCTCCCTTGTTGTTGAACATCTGTTCCCCTTGAAACATTCCCTCTGCAATTGGTCTACTAAGTGGGCGGGTGGGTGGCTGGGAATTTTCTGTCCCCTTCTTAAAAGCAGCTTTTAATAGAAATCTCCAGTTGCAGCTACAAACGCGGTATTAATCAAATGGCTTTTCTCAACATTACACTTCTCTTTAAAGAGAGCCCGGAAAAAGTCTGTTTCTAACAAAGAGATGGATTTTTTTTTCTTATGTTTTCTTTGGTTGCAGCTCAAGGTTATACTGCAGCTGATGATGCAATACAACCACTGCAAGCAATCTGACCCACCACTCCCCTCCCTAGTTGTGTTAAATGATGGTTTGCAACTTCCCATGTTTCATACACGGTCAGTCAGCACTGGGGCTCTTCGTGCAAGTCGATTGCTGTGCTAGGCTGGTAGATGGATGGACGGGGAAAACAGGCGGTGAAGTACAGTACATAGATACACAGTTAATAAATGTTTGCCATTTAGGCAGTTGTCTTCTGGATTTTTTTATAGCGAGCATCATCTTTACTGCTGGTTTTCAACAACTGGTTCCCTTGGGTATGAACAGTGTGTTTTCAGTGCAGTTTGATGTGCATGTGCACTGGTAGCAAATGTCCCCCTAGAGCAATGGTTCTCAGCCAGGGGTACACACACCCTGGGGGTATGCAGAGATCTTCCAGGGGGGTACAGCAACTCATGTAGTTATATGCCTAGTTTTACAGCAGGAGACATAAAAAGCACTAGCAAAGTCTGTACAAATTAAAATTCCATACAATGACTTGTTTACACTGCACTGCACACTGAAATATGCGTACAATATTTCTATTCCAAATGATTTATTTTGATAATTATATGGTAAAAGTGAGAAGTCAGCAATTTTCCAATAACTGCGCCATGACACTTTTTTGGTATTTTTATGTCTGTGTAAGCAAGTAGTTAAGTGATGTGGAACTTGGGGGTACACAAGACAAATCAAACTCCTGAAAGGGGTACAGTAGTCTGGAAGGTTGAGAGCCTCTGCACTACTGCATTGGGTTCTTCCACTGAATGGGGCTATAACCAAATGCAAGGTGCAGTAAGCGTTTTCCATCCTCCACCCTTAATCTGTCCTATAAGTATTTTGAGGTAGGAATGAAGACTTCACCTTCGGGAAAGGTCTGGTTTAGATCCAATCCTGGATTCATAGATGGGGCCCAGTCTGGGAATTATGTTAATTATAGGGATTAGCCAAGATCCCGACTACCTGTTAGTGATTCAGGGATTGCTCAGTTCAATTCTAGGGAAACATACAGCAGGTAATCTAGAGACCCACATTCTTTGCTTCTGACTTGATCACTGAAGTCAGTGGCAGTTTTGCCTGAACAAGGAACGTAGGTGCATAAGAAAGCAGGAGTCAGTGCTTTCAGGGTAAAAGAAATTGAGGTAATTGGATACAAACAAGCATGTAGCTCATCTGTGTTGCTTCAATTTAAAGTACTGAATTACATAGAAAATAGCAACTTCCCCCCCGCCCCATCCTGTAGAATGCAGTTAAGAATTATATCCCCGTCATAGAATTCTGTAGGATCACAAAAGACTTGTAGAGAGTTTGAAAACAAATACGGTTTTAAAAGTAATTTCTAAGAATCCTTTTTGGTTTCATCCCTATTACATTCTGTAGGATTTTCCCATAAGAATTCCCCCGTATAGCCTTCCAGTGTACCAGCAACATTTTCACCTCATCCCTTAAGCTTCTGCCAAGCGATGGAGCCAAAAGGGTGCTGGATCTTGTGATCTGGGAGAAAGTCCATTGGTGACTAGGCAGAGACCATGATGTCCCCTTGAACCTACCAGGATTCCTCCACCAAGCACTTGAGGTCAAATCTAGGTCGTTCCATGGATTGCAAAGCAAAGAGTGTACACTGCATGTTTTCCCTTAGTTGGCCAATAATTGAGTGCTTGGGTCATGCCAACTTAGTCTGCTCCCTTCTGGAAAGCCACTATCCCAGTGTTGTCCTTGAGTTGGTGTTTCCTTGTGGGGCTGTGCAGTAATTTTTGCCTCACCGCCAGATAGTGCAATGTATTCCTGCTTGGAATGGTTAGTCTGGAATCAGCCATTGACTGCTGTGATGCCACTGACTTTGACTGTTGCAGGGGTTGACTTCTACAAGGCTGTGTAGGTCAAGTCCACCTTCTAAAGTTTTATAATGGCTGTGCTGTTGTTCAGAGTTGTTAGCTGCATGTGGTTTGTCCTGGCCTGTATTGACAACTGACCTGATGCTGAACTTGATTTAGCAAGCGTAGAGCAGGCTAAAAGAGGAAGTGAGATGTCCTTCAAGCAGCCAGGCTCTGATTCAGGAAAGTATTGCTTCACTTTAAGCTGTTCCACTGACTCCATTGGGACTTCAACAGGTGCTTAAAAGTGACACGTGCTTGGTTGAATCGGGGCCTGCAATCCATCTGAAAACTGAGTTCAGTTTGTGTTGGATTTTCTTGATAACGAAAATTTACCCTTTCCCATCCAACATGTGCTTTACCACTGATATTGGGTGGGGGGGAAATTGGCCCTTTTATTGCGTTCATCTATTTCGGTATATTTTGTAATAGTTTAGCTGTTAAAATGGTATCTGAAAGAAGCTTAAGAGGAAGCAATATAGAGATAGTTTTATTTAAAAAAAAAAGAGAGAGAGCGAGAGAGCACTGAGAAGTAATTTTTGTTTACTGCTAACATGGAATTATTTGCCAAATCCGATATACTCCCACATAGAAGGAAAGTATTTGGCCATATGGAGAACAACTGACAGACAGGACTCTAGTTGCCAGGGGTTACAGTGTTCCCTCTCTCTCCTTGGAGGATATTTCATTTGAATGAAGATGATCAACGTCTCCTGGACGCTCTTGACCGTGTGTGTGTGGGGCCTTCTCGTTGGTTATTACAAGTGGTGCCTAAAGTATGCTTTTAAAGGGCCTGATCTCCATGAGGTGTTGAAATCCCCCAATCCTGATCAAATCAATGGGATCCAAGGGTGGTTGGAAGCTTGTAAGGTCAGACTTTGAGGATCTGATTCAGTGAAACACTTAAGCACATGCTGAAATCTAGCTGAGGTTGATAAGACCCAGGTGCTTAAGTATGCTGCTGAATTGGCGCTAAGAAATCTTCAGTGGATAGTTGGGAATAGACCAGTTTGCCGAATCAACTTTGAGTCTACATTTTAAAAAGAAATTGCAATATCTTCTGTCGTAATACTAGTGAGTGGCCTTACTGAACAGATGACTCCTGAATTGCCTTGAAAATTTACACTGGGTTGAAATATGATTTATAAGCAGTTTTTGTTTTCTAAGCAAGCCAATTGGGTAGTAAAATTTCATCTTGATCCTCTAAATATGGCTATTTAACTTCATTTGGTATCTCCAGTATTCATAGCTGTGCTGGGCTTTGATCTTCAGAGTTGAGATAAGGATCTGGACTGCCCCAAAGTTTGGAGGTGCTTAGATCTAGGGATTTGGTTTCGTGTGGGGTTTGCTCTGCTCTAAATCCACCACAGCCAGGGCCGGCTCCAGGGGTTTTGCCGCCCCAAGCAGCCAAAAAAAAAAAAAAAAAAAGCCGCAATCGCGATCTGCAGCAATTCAGCGGGAGGTCCTTCGCTCCGAGCGGGAGTGAGAGACCCTCTGCCGAATTGCTGCCGAATACCTTAAAGTGCTGCCCTGCTCCGGAGTTGCCGCCCCAAGCACTTGCTTGGTAAGCTGGTGCCTGGAGCCAGCCCTGACCACAGCATTAGAACTGGGATTTTTGCAGGAGCTGAAAAGGGCTAGGCACCTGCTTTGCTGAAAATCCCAGCTTAAATTTAAAAAATGGTCCCAGAAGTGTGCAAAATAGCCCCGGAAACGGAAAAAGTCATGCAGAATTTCAAGGCTCTTTGAGTCTACGGAACTGATCCTGCAAGCACTGGCTCATGTGAAGTATCAGAGGGGTAGCCATGTTAGTCTGGATCTGTAAAAGCAGCAGAGAATCCTGTGACACCTTATAGACTAACAGACGTTTTTTGGAGCGTGAGCTTTCGTGGGTGAATACCCACTTCGTAGTGTATTCCTCAGTGGGATCTGAGGGAAGTGGCCTGTAGAATTTGGTATTGGAGAGTTGTCTGGCGGCCATGAGTAATCCTCACCCAGTGATGCAATTTTTATTGCAAGTCGCAAAGTAATTGATGCTTTCTGTAAAGCCCTAGTTCCTGGAATCATGTGATATGAGAGAATCTTGGCTTATGGTGTTTTGTTTTTTTGTTGAATGCTAGTTTCTAGCCCACATGGCTATGGAGAAAAGCATGAAAATGTGACCCCTTAAGGCTCCCAAACCAGAGGGCAAAGAGAGAGAACCAAAATGTATTTCTTATCTTGAAAAGAATCGTGGAGATTGTAAAATCTCTTGATTTTTTTGAGGCCTGATTCATAACTTTTGCATTGTTGGAGCTGGGAACACTGTCAAGGGGAATAATTGCTTGAGTAATTCCTTACTGAAGCGAGTAAAGGCTCAATAGCTTAAGTCCTTAGCCCTCAGTCCTGCTGTACACAATTTTTGGACAGACTCCGGCACTTGTGCAGAGCCCAGTTGACTTACATGGGCCTGTTTCGGTCGTCCACCCACATGGAACTATTTTGCAGGGTTAGGGACATACTTACTGCCTGGTAGTGTGGTGTCTCTTTGCATTCAGCTTTTCTAAGATATGTATGTTCTATTATCCATTGTCAAACAATCAAATGAATCTGTTTTTGAGCAAAAAGTGCTTTCACGTCAAAAATATATTAGAATTCAAATTGTTGCAGGCCCTGAGTGCAAAAAAAGCCATGATGTCAAATTGCAAGTCAATATTTTGGGGGCATGTAATATGCTTCCCCCAATTCCCACACTCTACCCACTGCCCTTGGAATCGTTCGATTTTCTTTTTTTTTCATGAGAATGTTCATGCCGTGAAATGTGAGTCTTGCACAGCTCTGGTGTGATGCCTGCTCTGATTAGGCAGGACTGCATATTCCCAGGAAAATATCCACAAAACACCTGTCCCAATTAGTCTTCCTCCACATGTCCCAGTGGATTCGCTGAATGTCTGATACTTGTGGGCCATCTTTGTTTGCAAACCAACCACTCGACACCGGAGAGAATGTGTGACGTGTGCATGGAACAGCCAAGAAACCAAGCGAGAGTGTTGCCTTGCAGATGTGAGAACTGGAGCTGCTGGTTGTTTTAGTCTCAATTATTTACTCTTAAGAAACTATCTCCCCCTTCCTAATGTTAGATACTGAATTGAACGTGATTGGTGGAGGTGAATGAAATGAAGGTGGGATCTGTTGTGTCTATGCATGAGTGAGAAGATTGTCCTGGATACAGCGCACTTCAGCAGGGTAATCTTGTAAACTTTTGTGTTCTGCACATTATAGCAATGTCAGGGTGGGACAAAGGGTTTTTGCTATAGCTGGGAGAGTAATTGTGTGGGGTTTTTTTGTCTTGCTTTTTTATTGTTCAGAGAACAAACTGAAAAATGTAAACAAAAATATCACTTCAGGTCAACCCAAAACAACAATTTTTTTTTTATTTTGCCGAATCGAAAACCCCAAAATATTTCAAAACATTTTGTGTAGTTTCTGATGCTTTCACCTTTTCAGTTAAACTTCAGCTAACTTTTGAAACAAAGTCAATGTTTAATTTTGAAAATGTCAAACCAAAATGTTTACTTTTTTGGGGAATTTTTTCCGTTTTGGGGGCCAAAACTATTTGCTAAATTTGCAAACAGTTTTAGTTGACCCCATACTGCATTTTAAACCAAAAAATGCAATTTGCTGGGGTGGGGGGAAAAGTCTCTGGTATTGGCCTGTCTCTAAATGTTCTGTTTTAAGAACAATTGCTACAAATACCCTGTTGATGTGTTTTCTCACTGATCCAATAGCTGTGTTGGATATTAGCTTCAATATTTTTCTGTCAGTGTAACTTTTTGGATTTTTGATGCGTGTGTTTTACAGGTGCAATTTTTCAGAAGCGCTCAGTAGTGCTCTAACTGGGCTCCCATAAAGCCAATGAGAATGCTCCTATCAACTCCACAGAAAGCAAAGTGAGGGCAGGGCTGAGTACTTTTGAAAATTCCAATCTAAATATGAATGTGGAATTTTTAGAAAGCTTTCAACATTTATATTCTCTGGTGGTGGAGTCATTCTTATACCAATTCCTGTTAAAACGCTGTTGTTTAGTGTTTGGAAAAACCCTGCAAAAAATTGAGCGGTGGTTTGCTTGGCAGGGATGAAAATGAAATTTTCGATGAAAAATTTCATTGGAAGTTCAGTGTTTTCCTAACTTTGACCAGCTCTTGGTGGTGATGCTTACAGATCCTAACTGACACTGGTATCCACGCCCACCAAAACGTACTAACTAAACGTACGTGACAGGCACAGGATGGGAGAAAGGTGAGGTGGCTTGTCCAAGGTCACCCAGGAAATCTGTGTTTGAGTCAGGAACCGAGACCACCTGATGCCAAGCCCACTGCTTTGCCTTCAACTTTGTCTTCTCGGATGCTGCATTACATGGACTCATACATTTTAAGGCTAGAAGGGACCATCTAGTCTGACCTCCTGCATGTCATAGGCCAGAGAACCTCACCTACTCCTGCAATAGGCCCCTAACCTCTGGCTGTGTTATTGAAATCTTCAGATCATGGCTTAAAGCTTCCAGTTACAGAGAATTCACCATTGATACTAGTTCAGATAGTGACCTGTGCCCCATGCTGCAGAGGAAGGGAAGCCACCTCCCTGGGTCCCTGTCATTCTGACCTGGGAAAATTCCTTCCCAACCCCAGATATGGTGATCAGTTAGACCCTGAGCATGTGGGCAAGACCCACCAGGCAGAAAGGAAAGCAGAGCGTTTGCTGTGCCAGCTAGAAAATCCTAGATCCTCCTAGATGTACATCATTTTTACATTACAACTAAAATTCAATTAGGTTTTAGTTTTGAACTGCACTGCACTTCTGTGGGAAAAGGTTGCTGTTAGATAAGTCAGAGAAGTCAATTCACTGAAGCTTGAATTTTTGCATTACAAATGATAGGAATGTTAATACTGATGGCATTATTACATTTCCTAGTAGGCTTTTCAGGTATAAATGCTGACATTTCTCACCTAGTTTGCATGGTATTGGAATTCTTTGTATGCTGAAATAATGTCCCCATGACAAGAAAGTATATTAAAGCAAGGAAGATTTAGACTGAATAGCTTCCCTGAAATAGGCTGAGTTTCTATTAATGAAGTACTTGCTGAATGCACCACACTGTGTATAGAGAGGCAGAGTGGTCTTATGTTTAAGCCGGTGCGCTAGGATTCAGGAGATCTGTTATTCCCCTGGTATACCACAGATTTGCTGTGTGATTTTTGGGTAAATCACTTAATCTTTCTGCCTCAGTTCCCCACTTGTAAAACGAGGATAATTCTTCCTTTGTCTCATCTGTTTAGAATACAAGTGTTTGTACAGCACCTTGCACAGCAGTGTCCTGATCTTAGCTGGGACCGTGCTAATACTACCAATGCACATAATATGCTCACTAACAGCACTGCAGTAAACTTTCAGTAACTGTCCCTTTTAAAACCTTGGCAAGCACATGTTTGTGAGTGCGGTTCAGGGAACTTTGTCTACACTACAAACACTTCCTCATGGGCGGTGTGAATTATTTCTTTATTGGAGGGTAAATTTCCCTAGTACAGACAGCTGAGGTGTCCATAAAAGGTGGGCGTGAAGCATAATAAAAAAAGCTTTATTGAGGCAACAATGCCATTTGATAGAATATTCTTTTTAAAAGCCAGGTTCTTGCAGGAAGCATTTTTAATTAGTTAATTCTAGATTGTTTTACCTCTTCCCCTCTTCCCCCCCGCCATCACTTTCCTCTGAATTATATTTGCTAACGTGTTTAATGGCTTTCCCTTCAGAAAAGCACAATTTATTCAAAAGGTCATAAACAGATTCTGACATTAATTACTGCGCGAGCGGCTCTGGATAGTGCTGTGGAAGTTGATTCTGTTGGGAATGCTAAATCTTTACCCAGTTAAATTTATCCATGGGTAAAACGACTTTGTGTGCGCCCAAAAAAACCCCCCCACCTTAGCGTGAAAACTCCAGAAAAGGTCACGGCATCTGTAATGCCAGAGCTTGTCGGAAGTCAGCAGGACTCTTGCTGTCAGTTTCTACGTGCTTTGGATCAGGCCATTCAGTAGAAGACCTGTAAACCCCCCCTACTGGACTATATCCCCTGAGCCCTGAACCAACTGAACTGAACTCCACCATGTGAGGGTCATCCTGTCCCCATTACCTGGCCCACTTACTTATACTCACGACTGCTTGTAACCTATTGTATGAGTGATATACCCCCACTACTGCCTGATTGTATCTTGATCCCACCCACCGTACACCCCGCATTGGGGACATTACAGACTGTATCTGTTATGTGCTGTCCAATACCAAAATAATGATGTTCCCCTATGCTCTGTATGTTACCCCCAATGACCAATAACTGACGTTTCAAATTCTCTGTATCATTTATCTTTAAATTTTCTCTTCCTACCCCCCGGCTCACCTCCCATTTCAGGGAAAATCATTAAGGGTATTTGTTTGCATATGACCTCATTATTGCTATTGATCACTAGGAGCGTTTCAAGCAGGAGATGGTGCAGGCTCATCAGTGGCTGTTGGAAAGGAAGTGTCGAAGTCTGATTTGCTAACCTGACAGATGTGGATAGTCCCTAAAAGCCTTGATTTTTTGCAACTGGGGGCTCCCCATGGTTGCCGTCAGTTTTGATGGGAAGAGGGATGCCTACAATGGGATGTGATTGCGCAGCCTTTTATCCCACTCTTGCACGGTGCTAATGCAGCTGGTTACTCAATGGCTTGCACATTAGTTTAATAGTTTTTGTAACCTCCAAGTTTTAAGAGGCTGCAACATTTGTTCCCAAAGGTGATAAAATGGCACTTAGGAGAAATTCGCATGAGGCATTTGGGTGGGGGAGAGGAGGAAAGAATCCTTTATAGAAAAACTGCGTGTAATGTATTCATGGAAGATGAGGGCTTAATGAATGTTTGTTTGTTTTTTTTCTATTCACTGATGTTTCTTGGCAATATGAGCAAAATCTGCTCCTTCATGTCACTGGAGTGAAATGTGAGTGACACCACCATTTGGGCTCTGTCTTGGCCAGAGGTTTTAGTTCTTGAATACTCTGTATTTTGGCATTATCCGTCACCCAGAACGCCTGCACAAGGGAATCCTTTTGTCCATATTTTGCTTTTTTCCAATGTCATTGTATGTTCCTCCCAAGAGACTCAAAATGGCCACATTGGTCATTCCAGGTAGGCTTGGCATAGGACTGTAAATGTTCAAAAGCAAGCTAGAATGCTTCAGGTTTTGGGCACCCAGCTGGAGACCCCATAAAGGAGCCTGGCTTTCAGAAGGCGGGCGCACAGCGCTTTCTAGACATTGAAACCCCTTTGGGATACCTCCAAGTGGGCACTCAGCGTCTGCTCACTTCTGAAAACCTTGGCCCTGTTTCTAGAGTGTTCCCGGACAGCAACATGCGTCACATCGTCTTTTCCGGAGCGCTGCCTGATGAGTTTGTCTGGCTTGACGTGTGCTGCTCAACTGTGTACAGAAGATACCTAAGTTCAGGTGAATTAGCTAAACCATAGATAAGAGCTGCCTGGCTTGTGACCAAACAGGTGGTCTTTCCCCTCCTCAGTATTCTCATTTTTTCACCGGTTTGAGCCATTTATGGCCTATTCAAAATGTCATGTGGCGTTTTATGGGATGGTGGCTCTATTTGTGAGAAAGCAGCAGGTGTTAAAACAAAGAGAAGCTCATTTCCGACTCGTGGGGTGGGGTGGGGTCTGAGAATACTGGGAGGGGATCAAGGAAGAGAGAAAAGGATTTCACCAGGATAACTCAAGGTAAGTACATGGCTGGCTGTAGAGCCCACCACATTCAGCCTAGCTCTTTGTTGGTTGCTAGTCAGTGGCCTTTTTGGTTTATACCTCCCGGGAGCCTCTGGCAAATCAGCAATATCTTGGTGACTCTCTTTTTAGCTCCAGGTTGGGTATCTGTAATGCGTCCTGTTAATTAGGGTAGAATGAGAGAGCAGTGGCTAGAATCATGGGCCCCATGCATGCCAGTCCTGCCCCACACCGCTCCTGCAACTCAGATGCTGGCCCAGATTCTTGACCGGGATCCAGCCCCTCTGCATTGATCAGGTGGCTCAAAGGGGCTGGGTTCTGGCCATATGTGGCCCTTGATGTCGGGGAACTTTCCTCTGGTATAAAAACTGTTGGAAGTGGCTCCTACATCAGTTGCCCTCTGGTGTAAGGGCAGCAGGAAGGGCACATTGGGGATGGAAGAGGGGTGTGATGGAGTAGTGCTCCGCTATGCCTGGCCTGCCTGGGGTTCCTTAAAGATCCCTAGAATTGTGCTGCCCCAGGCACGTGCTTGGTTTGCTGGGGCCAAGAGCTGGTTCTGGCCAGAATTTAGAACAGCTCTTTGCCTTCTCTAACTCTTGCTAGGGCCGACTCAGACTGACCCTCTGGATCCCCGATGTCCTCTCCCTTCTCCTTCACAGAGCAGAGCTCAGCTGCAGGGAGGAATCTGACTTGATGCCTGTCTGCTAAGAGAAACCTGCCAGCTCTGCTATATGGTGCAGAGATTTTTGTGATGAGGGGAAATCCGCTCGTGTGGGTGTGTCCTCACAGCACAGTTAACTTTGGCCTCCACCTGGTTTTTAACCCAACACCTCCTACCATCCATGCAGAAAAACCTCTGACCCAGGTTTGGAGGTGCTTTAAATCCAGGCTTGCTTACTGCCCTGGAGATGTGCGTCAGGACATGGGCTCCACTTTAACTTGGACTGCAACCCGCCCACTTTGCAGTGAGGATGCTGGTGCTGATAGTCCTCCAATGCCATCCCACCGTTTTCCCCTAATCCCCTGTCCGAAGGACGGACAAGTTCTGCAATGGACTGGGATACAATCCTAGCATGCCTTAGCTTAAAGAATGTGGGTTGTGCCTCCAGAGAGACATGGGCGAATGCAGGACCAGTGACAGTAACGCAGGCAGGGCTTTGCAGTGGGGATGCTTGCACCTGGGCTAAGCTAATTCAGGTGCTCCGACCTGGGTGCCGCTCACCCAGGTTCGCTATGCAGGGTGGACATGCCCTGAGGGGGCCTGTGTAATGGTAACAGGCTCCTTGAACCCAGATCCACAGAAGAGAAGAGCCAGCACGCTTAAACCAACGTCCCGTTTAGCCCTCTGGCTTCTAGTAAGTGTTCATTTGCAAACCCCACATGCAGTACGGTGACCAGACAGCAAGTGTGAAAAATCGGAATGGGGGTTGGGGGTAAAAGGAGCCTATATAAGAGACCCAAAAGTCAGGACTATCCCTATAAAATCGGGACATCTGCTCACCCTAACCTGAAGCAGCCTTGCTGGATCTTCTTGCAGTCTCAGAGGTGGGGGGCTCTGAAGTGTGGGAATTGACCAGAACTGGCAAAGTTTCCTGTCTGAATGTACAATAAAAGCAGAGTTTATGGAATCCATAAAATTGGCTTGTTTAGTTAGGATTACTCTAGGGTATGTGGACTGGAGCATATTTTTTTTTTTGCCTTCTGCTCTCAGCCTGTTTTGAACTGGGAGGCAGACACACACTCAATGAGTCAGCTGGTTTAATGACATCTGCAAGTATCTTAATTGGCAGCCATCACAGCAAACTCTTACAAATGTGCAACAGGATGTATAATGTTGCCTTGTGTTTGAGACTTGACTGTAAAATGAGGCAAAACTCAAGTGATAGGAACTTTAACTGTCTTGGTCCCACTTATCTGCTTGTCCAGAGAATTGTCTTTGGTATGGCAGGCCTTTGGCCCCTTTGACAGGATATATGCGGCATGATCATGGCAACAAGGAACTCTGTGCTTTGAATGATATAGTTATGCTGTAGTTCCTTCAGCTGCTTGGGCTCCTTTGTTAGGTCCTTTCTGGAAGTATGTCACGAATGATGTCATTGCCATGGAATATAGTTTGACATTCGGGTCCTGGCATTGATTAGTTGTAGTGTTATTTCCTGGTTCTGTCCCTTTGGAACGGTTGTGTTTTTAAAAAAAAAAAAAAAAATTGAATCCTGGGATCTGGATTCTGTTGACTCATTGCATCACCTGGGACAAGTTGTTTCACCTTTTCTGTCACAGACTCCTTGTTTGTAAAATGGGACCAAAGATCCTGACAGTGTGACCGACCTTGGTGATTTTTATTGTGAGTTTCATGGTTGTTCGGTATTTTTCTTTAAGCCCTAGCTCCTGGAGTCCTGTGATTATGTGAGAATCTTGGCTGTCATTTAAAAAAGGTACGCTTCTTGTCCTCCTGGTGGAGAAAAGTGCAAAAATGTGACCTGAGTGCCCCCTGAAGGCTCAGAAACCTTAAAGGGCAAATAAAAAGACTCCAATTATTTTATTTTTAAATCTCACGACTTGCAAACTAATCTTATGATTTTTTTTAATAGTGGAGGTTAGCAATACTGCTTACTTGCCTTTTGTAAAGCTCTGTGTGATCTATGGATAAAGCAGGATAGAAGTGTGTAGTTTGTCTTTGTATTGTACAATGCAAGGGTGAACCTTCTGGAATTGCTCTTGTCTGATTGGGAGGGAATGGACTCTGAGAGGCGGGGCAGATCCTCCACTGGTATAAATAAGCACAGCTCTATTGAAGTTCATTCATACCTGCAGAAGATCTGGTCTTTCATTTGTTGTGCAGCATACTTTGCTAGCAAGGATGGAGAAAAGCTTTTCTCTTACATGTAGCCCCCGTGCTGTTGCTTTGTCTTCAGAGATCAATTATTTACTTGATTTTTCCACACCAGCGTGCTGTAACACCAATTGAATTTAGGCAGAAACCCCTCTCTTTCCAATGCAGGGGGGAATAGGAGGTGGCATAAATATCTTAATTCACAAAGCTTTTACTTTCACAATTTCTCCAATGCTTTTCTGATTAATGTATGTCCACGAAAAGAGAGATGCAAAACTCAGGGAGAAAAATGTGTATTGCAGAACACCAACTTCAGATGGGTTGGAAAAAAAGGCATTACTTCAGTCTTCTTTCTGGTTCTGTTATATCAGTTGGAAATGTCCTATTTTGAGGTGCAGAAGGTTCATCCCCTAATAGCAGTGTTATAGTGTGACAATCCAAGACAATAAAGGTCTGGTATAGACTGGCGGTATATAAGCCTGCTATTCACCGACAGGAGAACTATTATTAGTGTGATCTTGGTATCTTTTATGGCAAGAGCCATATGACAGGCTGGAGTAAGTAATAGCACAGGTATCTTTGTGAAAAGTGGTATTTAACCTGCCTTTATGAAAGGGATAAAGAAAAAAAGCTCTGTGTCACAGGCAACTTAATAATGGCCCAGAATTCTCTTTGTTGCATTGGTGAATAGGATCTGACATGCAGTCAAGAATAGAAGATATGCAAAACTTTTTTTCCAGTTCACTTGCTTGGCTTACGATTTTGCTCAGACCCCTGAAACGATAAATGAGACTTAAAGTTAAGAATCTTTAAGGGAAAAACCTAGATAGCTTCTTTAGAGTTCTCCTTCAGGACTTTTTCTGTATGTTAGAAGGTGCAGGTGTATTTTGCAGGTATTGAACTATGAAATTTCACCCTATGTACTCCCCACGGTGTGCAGCCAAGACCAGTGCAACTGCTATGTACCACTTGAGTCCTATTAAAACCCTTAAAGCTGTTCACAACTCTGGGGATTTTATTGCATCTAGTGATTTTTTTGGGAGGGGGGAGAGGGGGCGGTCTTAGAATCTCCAACTGCTGGGATTATGTTGTCACTTGAGCATCACAGGAAAACAAAGGACATTTCTAGTCCTTCTGGCTGCAGGGAAGATCTTGAAAACCTGAACTCCCGCTACAGTACACCAAAAGACACCTAAAATGAGTCCTACATTTATTCATTTAAAAAAAAAAATGATATTTTTTAAAACGGTTTGTTTATGGGCGTGACTCATGTCGTTTGAAATGCTTGGGATTGGCAATACTGAGCCCCCATAGGTCTTGTTCTTCTCCCTCCATGCAGAGATTGGGTTCATCCATGGTGCTTTATAGACCTGGGCGTTCACAGCACCCTGCTCCAAAGAGCTTAAACTTGAAAGTCCTGGTCCTGTGACTGACTGGCACATTTATGGACTGCTGCACCCTTTTGAGATGAGCACTCAGATTAGCTAAATTATAATAACTCCATTGACGTCCTCAGTAATAACAACGATGGAAAACCCTGCTAGAATAAAAGCTTAGGTGGGTTAATCTTGTCAAGGCCACAGATGTAGCTTTTGATATCGCTCTAAAGCCTGGCTCCTAGTACATATCAAAAGGGCCAGGGGAAAAACTTCCTCCGTTGTGTTTCACCTTTCTTTCCTGACATCAGGGTGAAATCCAGGCCCTCTTCAAGTCCAGGACAAAGCTCCCTTTGATTTCAGTGGGGCCAAGATTTCAGCCCAGTTGTGAAGGGAAACTTGCACAATTAACGCAACTTATTTAAATGCAATGGTAGAAATATCATTAAAAGTAAAGGCCCATGTTCTTGAGGCAGGGACTGGCCTTTTGTTCTATGTTTGTACAGCACCTCGCACGATGGGGTCCTGGTGCATGACTGAGGCACTACAATAAATAATAGTGAGTGCCCAATCTTTGGGCTCGAGTGTACGGGCAGCTAGAGCACAATAAGATGGAGTGTGACTGTACCACTCCCTAGTGCATTAAAAGTTCTCTAGTGCAGGAGCAGATGAAAGCTAGTGTGATGAAGACTTGTCTCACCCTCCACCCCCAGCTTACCACATGCTGTCGATATAGCCAGGCCCTTAGATGCTAGGTGTCTGATTGTCTGTCAGAGATGTGAGGCACCTGCTTGTCCCCATTGAATTCCGTGGGACCTGTGGTGGTATAGCCCCTCTGCAGTGGGTTTCTAGAAGTCTTAAATCTGGCACCAAAAATTAGAGGCCACTTGAAAATCTGGCTCCTGTATTTGCGTCAGTGAAAGCTTTGAATGTTCCCCACAAAACATTGTTGAGGAGTTTGCTGCAGGTAAAATAAAGGAAGCTGTATTTACATCAGCATCTGATGCAAAGAACATAAAATCTCCTCTCCTCCTTCGTTTAACCCTGAAATGTGCTACGCTGACAGAATGGGTACCAGGTTAGTACCCTGCTCTGGGTAGAGCTCTCAAAGTCCCGCATCCCTTGCCCTCCCTTTTGATTTCCTGTTTCTAGGATGCTGAAGCAACGGAGTATAAATTTATAATTGTAGCTGCTTTCCTCTTAAATGACATCTGCTATTTCCGTAATCCAGGAAGGCATGTTTTCCATTGAAGTGAAACCCTTGACCAATTCGAATAGGTCTGCAGAGTGCTGGCCAGAATGTTCAGCTCCTATAGTGATGGGCGTGGTATTAAATACTTGGAGACTGATTTACGGCATCATCCAATTTGGTACATTTCAGTTAATCCATCTTTGTCTGCACCATACTGCATGGTGGAATGCAGCTGGGGGAGAGACAGGGTGTTACCAGCTGTTCACAACATGCAGTACATATTTTACTGTTACTATCCGTCATTCACCATTTGTTCTTGGCATGATTTGGTAAGTTGGCTGTAAGCAGCAGATGCATGTAACCACAAGACTGCCCTTCTTTCTGAGTTAAAGCATTAGGCTGGGACTCTGGTGATTTGGGTTCTGTTCACAGATTTCCTGTGTGACCTTGAGCAAACCTCCCTCTCTGAATTCGCCATCTGTAAAATGGGGATAATGGGTTAAGAGTGAGAGAGAGAAGAACTTTCCTTTGTTTAGATTCAGTTCTTCAGGGCTGGGCCTCTCTTACAATGTGAAAGTACAGTCCCTAGGACAACGGGCTCTGATCTCCACCCAGTCCTGCAATAGGAGTGAAAGAAATATTAAACAATTACTGGTACAGGGGCCCTGTTCCCAGCCTTGGGTGGAAGGGGTGGGGCCTTGAGTAGAAGGGGAGGGAATGAGCGTGAGCCTCCCTCAGCCAGCCATCCGCATTGCCTGGCCCGTGCTGCCCAGTGCTTTGGCCACTACTGTGGTAGCAGCAGCCAGGAGCCTCGGTCCCTTTTAAATCACCAGTCCTGGGGCAGCTGCCCCACCCCCACTCCTGTTGGTGGCCTGGGAGGGGCAACAACATTAAAGCGCTGCTGCCATGGCTGCGTATGGGCTGGTTCCAGCTTCCTACCAGTACGCCGTACCGGCCTAGTTTCACCCCTGCCTCTGGCTGGGTTACTGAAGTTATCAAATCTGGTTGTAAAGACTTCATGTTTCAGAGAATCCACCATATACTCTAGTTTAAACCTGCAAGTGACCCGTGCCCTATGTTGCAGAAGAAGGCAAACCCCCTCTAGGGTCTCTGCCAATTGGAGCTGGGGGAAAACTCCTTCCCGACCCCAGATCCCTTAGACACTGAGCAGGTGGGCACAGCCCAAGTCTTGGGAAAGAATTCTCTCTAACAGAGTTAGAAAATCATAGAATATCAGGGATGGAAGGGACCTCAGGAGGTCTAGCCCCAACTCCCTCCTCAAAGCAGAACCAATACCCAGACAGATCTTTACCCAGTTCCCTAAATGGCTCCCTCAAGGACTGAACTCAAAACCCTGGGTTTAGCAGGCCAATGCTCAAACCACTGAGCTATCCCTCCTCCCAGTTCTCTCCATCTAGTGCCCCATCTTTGGCAGAAGGGACACCCAACAATTGACCATCCTTTCTGCCCATCCTCCCACCTGCTGGCTTCTCTGCAGCAGGGAGCTCCTGGAACCATGCAGGAATGGTGGCAAGTTAATAGGCACATGGGTCAGAATGACTCTGCACCCCTAAAATGCTCAGTTACTTGATAGACCAGAGCAGTTACTCTCCGGGGAGTGGAGAAGGGTGAGTGCAGAAACAAGACTATTCATCTCCCAGAACTGAATGGTGCTGGATGCAGTTCTCCTCCCTTGAATATGTACAGGGCTTAGAACTTTTGAATTAAACATTTTGTTTTTGTTTCAAGGGACACTGTCAAGGCTGGTTTGGTTGAAATCACCCCTTCAGTCTCAGCTGTGCTTTTAGTATTCAGCTGTAGGCACTGTGGCAAATTGCCGGTACTGTTCTGCTGGGTCTCGCGCTTTCTCTTCTCTGGGGTAGGTTCAGGGCGCTATTGCTTGCCTCTGAACCAGTTCTTAATCATTCCCCTAGTGTCCTTGGAGGAGGGGAGTGGAGAGGGAGGGACCTGGGCCCGCCCTCTACTCCAGGTCCCAACCCAGGGGCCCTGGGGTTGTGGTGAACCACTTGACTAGCGGTTTCTTCCCCTGGGTTACTTCCCTCTCATACCCGTCAGCTTGTGAAGGGCTTCTCGCCTCTCTTCTATACAAGCCTGGTGCCCCTTACCTAGGGTTTCTGTTGGGCTTCCCAATCCACCGCAGCACTCCTCCAAACCTTCTATTTCTCTCTGGACAAACTCTTCTCTTCTGCAATCTGCACTCTGCTCCAATCCAACCTTTCTCCTTCAACTACCACCCCCTGTCTGACTGAAGCAGGGGTTTATATCCCATGACTGGAGTCAGGTGCTCTAACTGGAGTCAGGTGCTCTAATTGGAGTCAGGTGCTCTAATTGGCCACAGCTGTTCTAGTTAATCTAAAGCAAACCTTCCTCCCTTGGCAGGGAATAAGGCCCCCTGCTAACACTCTTATGCTGCCCTCTGGCCATGCTGTATCACAGCACAAAGTGAGATTGAATGTGGATTCTTGTCTGCTTGCCTGCTATTTCTGGGCCTTATCCTCATAGACTTTAAGGTCAGAAGGAACCATTATGATCATCTAGTCTGACCTCCTGCACAATGCAGGCCACAGAATCTCTCTCATCCACCCACTCCTGTAACAAACCCGTAACCTATGTCTGAGTTATTGAAGTCCTCAAATTGTGGTTTGAAGACCTCAAGCTGCAGAGAATCCTCCACCATTCAGAGCCTTCAGTGATGCAGGCTCTTGCTGTGAGCAGGCAAGGGAGTGAAATACAGAAGCATTTTGCTCCCTAAAGAGATTCTAAGCTCAGGAATCTTCTTGCATTTCATTTGTCTGTCTGTTCTAAACAAGGACTCACAAAGGGGCATACTAGGAGGTATGGGCTGGTATCTCCGACTCCTGGGCCAGATGTTTTTGCCAGTATCAAAAGTTGGTTAGAACAGGCTAGGACTAAGGAAACTCGGCGCCCTAGAGGGGTTGTTTGGATCACCCAGGAGAGAAGCTGAAATTTTAGAACCAAGTTGCGTGCCTCCTCTTGGAGACCTGGTGTACCTAGGTTGCTGACTTCATCATCCACTTCCTGCTTGAAGCATGCGGTTGCCCAGAGAGCTTTGACTTCAGTGTCATGCAAGAGCGCTCAAGGTGATCCTAGTCGAAGGAAACGGAAACATTTCCGTTCTGATTTGAAAGCAAGTCTCTCACCATTGTCCCTCACCTTGTCATGTGAAAATTCAGAGAAGCGATTCTAACTGCCCAGAGGGCCAGACCGAGGTCCATGCGCCAGCTGAAAGCCTCAATATAAATCTTAGGTGGGATTTAAATAGGTCTTGTGCTGCCTGGCCTTCCACGTGGGGTGAAAGCTCCTCATTTCAGTCATTGACCTATGATCTTCAGGACTTCTGGGGATGCCTCTTTATGTGGGTGCCCAGCTGGTGAGACCTTGAAGGGGACTGACTTCCAAAGACTGTGTGCTCAGCGCTTCTGAAACCAAGTTGGTAGAGCCCTGCATGGATACACAAGTGTGTCTCCACATCCGATCGGCAGATAATCCGTGGATTTGCAGGGCTCTACACCAGGAGCTGGACTGAGGCTTCGAGGCACGCCTCCCTCCGGAGCCTGGTCGGGGAGAGACGCGCTGGCAGCTGTGGGGAGCCACGGCGGACTCTCCACCTGCCCTGAGCGTGGGGCCTGAGCAGTCCACGGCCCCTATCCCTACCCCCGAGGCCTTGCATCCAGGGCAGGTGGAAGATCCACACTGCGGTTCCTCACAGCTGCCCGCCCAATGTTCGTGTCAGACCCCTGCGCGGTTACAAAATTTGTAGTCACATCCATGGATATAAAGCAGATGCCCGTGGATTTGCAGGGATCTACGGGTTAGGCATCTGCAGTCCGGTCCTGTTTGAAGATAGCAGACCATTCTTTCTAAGGGATTTTGAGATTTTGTGTGTGCGAACCTTGTTTAAAGCTGGTAGTGTACGGCTCAGTGTAAACTGGATAGGCTTCCCCCCAGCTTGGCTAACGGGTGGAGTGATTAACAGGAAGGAATCTTTGTTTTTGGAACAGTTTGGGTTGCGCATGGCTAAAAGCAAACTACGCACTTCCCAGCTATTTAAATGCATCATAAGGGGAGTGAGTGGTGGTGGGGAGGAAAAAGATGCATTTGTGATGACTGTGTATCCCATCGTTTCCCCCTCACAGATGTGTAGTGTGGTTGACCAGTATGTGTAGTGGAGTTGTAAAACAACTGAGATTTCAGTCCGATTGGGTAAGAAGTGGAGATAAAAGTTGTCTACTTTTTAAAGAGGAATTTTGATATCCGGAGAAAGGACAGAAAACTTAAAACCACATCCTGTGTCTGTCTTTTCTCACCATATTGGCAAATAGCGACTGTTTCGGTTTAAACTGTGAACATGGCCCATCTTCTCTTCCCTGATGATGATGAAGAAAATTAGGCTCCTGCAAACATGTCTGAACATATTTAACTTTATGTACATTACTATTCCCATTGATGTTAAGCTGGTGCATACGAGTTGGCAGGACCTGACTAGCCTGCAGTGCAGCTCATTCTGCATAATTTGTGACATCATTCCTGGGGTGCTCGAATGATGCAGACAGTTGTGACTGTGGGATCAGGCAGAAGGAAACGTGAGCTCTGAGCGAGAGCAGCTTTATTAAACTGCAAATCCCTCCATTAAGAGCAGCACACTAGTTGGATCTCGTTTTGTCTCATATCTTACACTTAGAAACTTTCCCCAAGGCAGAAGTCCTTGGAAAAGCTTAAGACTTGGCAGGTATACTCCTCACCTGTTGTTTTTCAGTGACAGGCTTAATAAGGCAGCTTAAATACATTGGATGGGCAATGGAAGTCTGTATTTGGGGGTGAGGGGAAGTAAAAACGTCTGTCAAATCCCTGCCTGTTTCCTGCTGTCTGCATGCATCCAAAGTTACATCATACTGAGCTGATGGCTCTTGTTGGGAGAAAATTCCGCAGTTACTCAGGCAACTGTTCTGTTTAGAAACATGGCAATGTTTCCTTTCCTTCCTCCCGTGCTGCTGAGTGCTGGCTGGCACTCGCTGGCTCTGGTGTCATCCAAGTGCATCTCTAGTTTTCCTTCGGGGCTGGCTGCTGAAGCATAAGGCGGGAAAAGCCCTAATGCCTGCGAGGCTGTGGCATTAGCTTTTGCCTCTTTCCTGATAGTTGTGAAACAGCTGGGTTTTCCACTGTGGTTTTCCCCAGCTGCGTGCAGCAGTACTTCCCACAGCCTTTTCACAAAGGGCCCCCTGTTTAAGGACTTCCTGTAGGGATCTGGGACATCAACTCTTCGTTGACTTCGGCTTGTAAGGCAGGATGTCCTTGCATCCCCAGCATCTGTCCCACCCGCCCGCTGTCTAGCTGGGGAATGATTGACAATATTTCTCTTTTTTTTGAGAGCCACCATGAAACTGAAGATCTTCCCCTCTCAGTGCTTTTGTTAACCAGCCATCAATAGCTACTTTGGACAAGCTCAAATCTTGACAGAATGAGAGATTTGTCCTCGGCCCTGTTCTCCTATCATAAGCTAACATGTTGTAGTTTATATTATGGTAGCACCTTGTCGTCATGAATCAAAGTCCCATTGTGCTAGATCACGTACAGCTCCAAAGTGACCTTGGCTTAGACCAGGCTCTGTACTGTAACAAACGGAAGGCTACCTTGGCACTGGCTACGCTGTACTCTGCAGCCTGTGGCAGCTTCATGGCAACAGTGGGGGGAGAGTTTTTCTCCTTTCTCTTAAAAGCTCAAGCCCCTGTCACCTTGCGCTGAATTAGAATCCTGTGAGGTGTTAGCAGCACAGTTCTGATTCCATCCAGTAGGGCAGGGGTAGGCAACCAAAGGCGGCATGCGAGCTGATTTTCAGTGGCACTCACACTGCCTGGGTCCTGGCCACTGGTCCGGGGGATCTGCATTTTAATTTAATTTTAAATGAAGCTTCTTAAACATTTTTAAAACCTTATTTACTTTTTCTATAAGCTATTGTTGTATGTAGAGACCTTCTAAAAACGTTAAAATGTATGACTGGCATGCAAAACCTTAAATTATAATGAATAAATGAAGGCTCAGCACACCATTTCTGAAAGGTTGCCGACCCCAGCAGTAGGGGGTGATGGACATACACACTAGCCAGGTTGCCACTATGTCTTGGCTGATGACTAATGGGACCCATTTTGGGGTCCATCAGTGGTGCTTTTTCATTTATCAGCATGGAACTCCCTTAGGGTGACCAGATGTTCTGATATTAGGGGCTTTGTCTTATCTACATAACTGTATCCCCCTCCCCCCTAGGGTTGGGGTGGGGAAGCCCTGATTTTTCACGCTGGCAGTCTGGTCACCCTAAATTTTCCTCCTCATCAGAAGCTTTGTGTGCTGCCACCGGAGCACTCCTGTTAGTCTGGAGAACAAGCACAGCAATCAACCATGCATCTGTCACTCAGTAGGATACACTTCACTAGTAGTCCCTGGGCAGATGGATGTTGTTGTGGTTTAAAGATCAACTCGTGTTCTAGGTGCAAAACCATGTCAAACTTCTTAGAAAATTCAATTTTATTTATATTTTTGATGGGTGGGGGCAGACATTCCCCCCCCCCTCCCCCCGCCAGCAAACCATCTGTACTTCTTAGGAGGTTTTTTTGTGTCTAAATCAGACATAAGTTAGATAGGTATGTGGTAGTGAGTGGGAACGACTCCTTGGTGTTTGTTGAAAGGATATATTATGCGTTTAATAACACAGACTATTTCAAAGCTCCCTGACTTCATCCCCCCTCTGAGATACCATCCCCTTGCCAGATGTCAGTTGCACAGATGTTAGTTACTCCATAAATCCCGGAGAGGGAAAGTCCTTGTGTGTCTGCGTCTCTCTAAAGGAGTCCCAATCTGTTCTTGTGTATAACCAGAAGTGACGAGTAATAACGTCACATAACATTTCCTTTCTCCTCCCCCTGACATGCCCACTCAGTGAAGAGAACTTTCTCTTCTTGGGACATAAGGAAATGTTTGGGTTTTGAGTAACAGCTTTTTGCATGGAAAGCTGCACCTTGGAGAAAGAATGTTTTATTTCCCTGGTGTTTATGGCCCTGTAAAATACTATGTAACCTTAAAACTTTTTTTCCTAGCTAGCCCTGATTGCAGTATGCAGCGGTGCAATTTCTCCCTGAACAGCTCTGGTTAATGTGCATCATAGCAATTTCCACAGAAGTTGGGCCTATCTGATTACTTGCTTTATGTTTCTTTTAAAAAAAAACAGCACTCACTGACTTGTAAACAAATGTTCTTATTAACTTTGATTTAGCCTGTGTAGAATTGAGCATATCTTATATTCTGACAAATGCCTATGTATGGGCTCTTGCACCTTAATGTTGTGCTTTGTGTTTCAGTGTTTAAGAGGAGAGAATCTGTTTGCAAATGCAGTACCATGCCTGCTTTAATTCACTACAAGCTTCAGGGGTTAGTCAATAGGTAGCCAAATAGGAAGCATGTCTCTTGCAGAAATACAAATCTTCAGTGGCTATCAGCTACTCCCATAACTTTTCCTCTGTTCCATACATATGATCTAGAGAATTCTCCTTATAGTTCACATTGTTTGTTTTTTGCAGGCTGTTGCTAATAGATGGATTACTTTAAATCAGAGCAAAGACTGTATTTTTATGGGCGCTATATAGGCAGTTTAAGTAGTGAAAATGAATTTAAATTGGGTGATATGTGGAAATGGAAAAATGGGGCAGAATTCAGATGGCATCTCCTTGTAAAAACATGGGGAGATAAGGTAGTGGGACCCTGTATTTGGGTGCATATTGGTGTGGACCAGGTCAGTTAAATTAAGCAGGTCGACTTAAATAACTTCAGTTTGGTGGTCAGAGCTTTCCTTCTGGGCTAGAACCTGTGTTGACTTATAGATCAGCTCCTATTAGAAGTTGAGGGGATTGTCCTTTTGTGCAGAGATGACCTCTCGTGCAGTGAAGTGCAAGTGGATTTTAAGAGGACAACCTGTTTTGTTATTTAGGAAACTGTTTTTCATAGCTGGGGTTAAAATGTGGAAGCAGGAAAATTCCCAATCAGATGCAGTTTCAGGTTGCACTGCTTTCCCTTCCCACCAAAGCACAAAATGTCTCCATCTTCCTCAACGAGTCTCTTAGGTCTTGTCTAATCAAACCAGTTGTACTGCTTTTACTAGACCTGTATAGTTAAAGCAGTACAACCCCTTACTGTAAATGTGGTTATAGTTTTGCACAGCTGTTTATACCAGTGCAGCACTTCCAGTACAGGAAGGGGAATAAACTACACCCCATAACTGCATTAACACTGGGCATTGTAACTGGTATAACTATTTTGGGGTGGTTGTTTTTTTTAAAAGTCACATGCTAACTGACTTAGTTCTACCTCTACCAAACCACAGTTGTACCCATACAAAATCTGTCTGTAGACCAGGGTTTAAATAGGTACGATTCTGGAAGCGGAGGCAGGACAAGATTGTGAACTCTTGAAGGCAAATTGACCTTTGTCACTTTCTCATCATGTACTGTGTGTGCATACGTGAGCTCATGCATGTTTGGGGGAAGTGTGAGCTTCGGTTTCTCCCATAAATCAGGAATAACTTCACTGAAGTGGGGGGTGTGAGAGCAGAATCATGGTCAGTAGGTGACTCTATACAGCATATGATTTACTAGTAAGGCGTTAGTGAACAGCAATTAAAAACTTTCTGTTATGCTTAGGAATCTTGGCCTAATTATGTGGAATAGTCCAGTTAACACTTTTTGAAAGATGTTAGTTTTGAATGTGGATCACGGATTTGTAACTCATTCAGAGGGTGGGTGGACATTTGTTTGAAAGCCTCTGCATGCATCTTAAACTCAACGCTTCTGTTGCGTTGAGGGAAAATGAGACTCTGGAGTGCTGGACTTTAGTCCTGGTTAATCTGGTGGAGATAAGAGGTATTGTTGGAAAAACAAATATTCGACACAAAGCAGGTGTGAAATACAAAATGAAAATATGCTTGTGTTCAGGGTTTAAAATATGTGGATGTCAAAAGTTACTCCCCCTCACTTCCAATAATGATACTACACCGGATGCCATTACACTTCATTCAAAAGGTGCTAAAGAGGTGACTGGCTCTCCATATTCCCTGCTTTAAGGAAAGTGAAGATCTTTGAAACCTTCCTCTCTCATTTTAGAGATGCAGCTTTGCAGCATGCTCACTTTATCATGGCAATATGTTAGATCTGCAAATATTACAGGCTTGAAAGTGTGCTAGGAGGTGGATATTAGATTATAGATTTATGTTCACTTTATTAAATTCCAAAATACCATCTATAAAGATCCAGAACCTTATTTCAAGGAATCAGCAGGGTCCTGGAGCAATACTGATTCACACCACGTGAGGAGCTGTCCTTTTATTCTGCTTCATGAGCAAAGGAGCCAGGAGATTCATTTTTACGTAAATAGTCCACATCCTATAAAAGTGCATTTGTATCATTTTAGTTGCTTAAGTGCTATGTTGGAATAAAGTCTACCTCTCCAGTGCCAAAAATGTTCCTGCTACTGGTGAATATTCACATTTATCAGAGAGATTTAAAACAAATTGGGTGAAAGAGGAGACTGTCTGTGTGTGTCTCTGTCTGTCGGGGTGTGTGTGTGTGTGTGTGTGTGTGTCTCTCTCTCTCTCTCTGAAATTATTTACAAGGTCACCAGCAGTGTTCTTGCCAGTTCCAGATAGTTCTGGGGCACAGGTGAAAGTGACACCCTCAGCTTTCAGGGTGGGGAGGCCACATTTTAGAAAATACAAGGAGACAAGTGTCCTACAGCTCCGCAAGTGCAAGGGTCATACGTGCAATGCGGCCTTCACTAGGCATGCTTGCTGCAAGGCTCAGTGATTCAAGGTTTAATGCATCACCCACGTGTGCTCTTCAGACTTTTGCCAGGATAGTTTGGCGAGAGGAGAGCAGGTGAATAATTAGATCAGTGGGACTGGTTGACTGTTCAGAACATATGAAAATCAGGCAGGTGCTTAAAAGGCTGAAAATTAGGCTTTTATTTTTTTAATCTAATCTTAGCCTTGAAGCTCACTCCAGGTTTTTGAGCCTGGGTTTAATTTTGAGCAAACCTGGGCTACTTTTTTCTGGTTCTGAGTTTTCCAGGTTTGTTTGGATCTAATCCAGAAAGTTTGAGTTTGCAGAGGCAGTGTCCTGTCAGGTTTTTCCCAGCTCTACTTAACAGCTTTGAATGGCTGCCATATAACCAAAAGCTGATATAACTGTATGTTTGAAACCTTAATAAGAAGTCACTATCCCACCACATAAAGAAGTCTTTAGTTCATTTTGGCACAATCCCTTTTTAAACTGCAGGAAACGTTGCCGTACAACGTTAACATTGGCCAGTGTGTCTCATTAAATTCCACTTTACAAAAATAACTGGAAGTGGAAGGTGCTGGGGTTTTGTAGCATACTTTTCTCCCCTAAGCGTGAATCAGGGAAAATTTGACAAGGTGTAAAAAGAAAGCAAAATAAAACTGGCCTCTCATGGGACTTACCCCTCATGCTAAAGGGCAAATTCTGCTCTCTGAAACATGCATGCAGTGCTAGTTAATTTCCCTGGCAGTTGCATGTTTGTATCGAAAATCTTAGTCTGGCCCCACAGTTTGGATAGGCAGTGAAATTAGAACAGCAGAAAAAATATATTTCCTCTGGACCTGTGCTAAATAAAAGAGAAGAAACAGCTGTTGCCTCATCGTTAGAACAGTAATAAAATACTTAGTGTCCTGTGACAGACTGAATCAAATTCAGAGGAAAAACTGTACTAATTTGCAGCTCTGGACAATGGGAAAATATTTTGACACAAATTTGGTAGAAGAAAATGAATAGCTGCTGAAATCCTAGTGCTATTTCGGTTCCCTGAGATATAGAACATGCAGTTGGACGGTTGAACTGGTCTGAGAGAGGACTACTTGTCTGGTTTTAATAGTGTCTCCTCTGCCCCAGGAAAGGCAGCTGTTGACTCGCTCTGGGAAACACCCCAGATAACTTGTGACTCATGTTGCCATGTGCAGGGGAAGATTCCTGGAGAGCTTTGCCTTGTTCATAGCTAATCCCATGCCAACTTCTGTTACAAGCTGTATGCTGTCCAGGTGCATAACTCAGGAGTGTTCCGGAACAGGAAGTCTTTGGGTGTTCCATTCAGGGCAGAGGAATAGTGCTTGGCACCAACCTATGCGGTGGCTTTTACGCACCGATCTCAGTAATAATAATATGCCTTTTGTGCTCTCCTTTTGGACATGGAATGGCACAGATAGGTGAAGTGACTTAAGGTCACCGAATGAATTAAAGGCAGAGCCAGGAATAGAACCCAAGTCTAAAGACCTGTAGTTCTGCGCTTTACCCACTTGGCAATGCTGACTCTTGAGAAAGAGAGCAAGGGAGGATGGCTGCAGAGTCCCAGTTCCACATCTGAATCTGAACTGCTTCCAATTTTAGGATGAGATCAGGGCAGGTTGATTCCAAATCTTCCATTAAGTTAGAAAAATTATGGCTTAGCCAGGACCATTGGAACCACAGTTCATGAAGTACCTGCGTTGTGTTTGCCACTAGAGGATACAAGCTGGAAGATAAAATAGCTACAAAGCCACATATTATTTTCCAGTTATGTCGTGTAACTGAATGGCCGTTACAGAACGCCCAGTAAGCTGCACATGTTCATTACGCCCTGCTAAGCCCGGAGAAGAGACATTCAAACATGCACATGGTGTTGATTATGGCAGGCCTACATCTGTTTGAACTCAGAACGTTGAGCCCTTTCCAACAACTAGGGTTTCCTTTACAGTTATGATGTCATGACTGAGGACTGACAGTTTTTCTCCTTCTGTTTTTCACCTGGCTTTCATTATAACATTTGAGTGATTTGAAATAATACATGGTGTTCTGCAATAAATTACACTCTTCCATTCCTAGCAGGGGAAGAAAAGCTGCACTGAAATGACAATACAGCTATGACATAAATTATATTAAACCTCCACTCCCAATCCAGGAGATCAAAGTTCATTTTGCCTTCTCGTCTCATGCATACATTAAGGATGATACATGAGCTTTCAAATTTCCTGTTTCCTGTTAGTGGCACAAGCTTTGTGCCACTTACAGTTAATGTTTAGTTAGTTAGTTTCCTTGTATTTGTTACTGTACTTTGAAAAGGAAAGTAACCAACAGATCTTGAAGTGAAGATTACAAAAGGCACATACAAGTGTCTGCATTTTCTGGTAGTCAGGAAAAACACTTACTTTGTGTTTTATAAATGGGTTATTCTCTCCAAAGAGGCGAGGATGCCTTCATTAGCACTCTGTGTCCCAAATAGAAAAGGCAAAGCCCATTGACGGTCAGTAAGAGTCTTCCCGCTGAGGTCAACAGGCTTTGGGTTAGGCCCTAATAGACGCATAACCTTTCTGTTGGAGCTGGTTAGGAAAAAATGGACTAAAATGAAATTCAGATGAAAAAGGGAAACTTTTTGTGTGTGACTCTTTCCCCTTGCCCTGCCCTTTTTTTTCAAATAACCAGTAGTGTTCGGTAGCTGGAGTCTCCACCCTCAATTAAATTGTGTGATAGGGTTTTAAAAAACCTTGGGGGATGATCTCACTCACTGAGGAATTCTGCGGGGCAGATCCTCTCCCCTGCCTGAACTCTGCGGAGAGCTTGCTTAAGTTAAGAGTTCTCTGGGGCAGGGGCCGTCTTTTTGTTTGGTGTCTTTTGAACGGTGCCTAGTACAGTCGGGTCCTGATCTGTGACCAGGGCTCCTGGGTGCGACCACAGTAATAATACTGAGGCCTGATGGAGGGGTTCCCAGGGAGCCAGGTGTGGATTCCTGAGCCACAGGTAGTGATCAGAAGAGCAGAAGTAGAGGAAATGGCCACCAGTGGGCTGCACCTGGGTGGTCCTCAGCCAATGGTGTAAAGGCTATTTTCACCAGTGGAAATTTTCCCTGCTCAGGGCAATGGTATCTCTCTCATCCTTTTTCCCCCTCCCCGCAAGGGCCATCTCTAACTGCCCTCACAGTGCACCACAGCACAGAATCCAGAAAATAGCTTTTCAGAATAACTTCTGTAGAACCGTTGGTTGGTTTCTTCCCTACGAATTCTGTATCACTTTCCCGCAGGGTAAAAACATACAGCAAAACCAATGCAATTCTCACTCTGCGTCAAACTGCAATCACAGCAAACCGAAATTATTTGGAGGTGGGGCAAGAACAAGAGAGCTGGAAAGTTGCCTGTGTGTTTCTGATGTGCACATAATCATAGTAACGAACAGAGATCTGGATTCCACTTCTGGTCCTTCTTTCTAATGGTCTGAAGCAAAAGCTAGGCTCTGATTGAGCTCCAACCTTTATGGTCTGGAACATGCAGCCTGGACTGATCTAATCAGTATGACGTGTAATTTCTCTTCTCTCACCCTCCCCTACTTATTCATTTCTAAGTTTTTAGCTGGGACAGGAAGCGGCAGCTCTGAAATACTGTGGGAGAAGCTGCCCTTTTTATATTTCTGGTGTGACCAGAAAGCAGGAAATATGAGAAATCTCCAATGATTTCCAGTCTTATTTTGCAGACTCAAGTGGTTTGGATCAGCAGCCAAATGTCTGCACGCTTCTCTGAAAGGAATCTCCAAACCTTCTAAGGCTCTTGCCCATCGCTGCCAATAACATACAGTGGGACAGCGTTTATAACTGTCTTCACCGTGGTGCATTCAGGAACCCTGGCATCTTCCTGCACTTAGACTAGGAAAGTGTAATAGCCCAAAAACTGTGGAGTGCTTTACATGTGATGGTAATGGGAGCATAAATATACTTAATGACAAGTACATTTATAAGCAGATGAGAGTGTGTCAAATCTTGAGCTTTTAATGGTGACTGCTGGCTGTTTTGGGACCTAGGCTAGACACGCTCAGGCCAAATGTTTCTCTTGCTGTTATTCACACCCTGCCTGATCCTGTGGGGGTGCTGATGGGCTTTTACTTTCTATTCAAGACGCTCTGGCATGGAAAGCACTCGGCAGTTTCAAGGATCAGGCCCTGTTGAATCCCCACGACAAGAGAAAGGCAGGGTACTCTAGTGGATTGGGTACTGAACTGGCAGGCCTTTGTTCTCTTCCCAGCTCTGCCACTGACCTGCTGCATGACCTTGGGCAAGTGCCTTCATCTCTGCCTCTGTTTCCTTTTCCACCCTTTGCCTGTCTATTTGGGGGCCATCTTTTACTGTGAGTTTGTATTGCTCCTAGTACTCTGGAGCACTAATTGCACTTGGGGCTTTAGGCACTAGCGGAATACAAATCATTAATCACTAAAGCAATCGGTTAGAGAAGGCATGTAGTGAGTTGCAATGTGCGTGAAGCTGGTGCCTTGGAACAGGTCCATTCTACTTTTCGTTAACTGGGGGTGGGGTGGGGTGAGAGATAATTTTAGATCATCAAAGTGACTCAGCCCAGAATCTGTATGACGCGAACCAGCCCTACAGAAAGTTCTCATTCCTGGTCTGGGGATGCCCTGCCTCTTATCTCAGCAGTATTGCAGAAATTGATCTTTACAGTAAATATGCAGATAAAGCCTGGCATCTAGTTTGGCTGTCTTGCAGACTCAGACGCACCCAAAGTGTGTGTGTGTGTGTGTGTACACGCGTTGCCTAGCTCCCCGGGTTCAATGCTGGTGCTGAAAGTAGTTGGATTAAAAAAACTCTCACTGGGAGCAAAATAAAAGGGCTTTGCTGTTTGTCAAAGAGATCAGCTTTGTGTTACACGTGAGTGTACATTTAGGGTTAATATGCCTTGTTTGTTGACACACAGGAGTTTTTAAAATTCAAATGGAGTGTCTTCCAAGGAGTAGCAAGTACAGATTACATGGCAAACAAATCAGTGTTGCTTTGACGTTGCCTTTTCATACATTTTTCCATTCTTAGCTGGAGCTCAAACAGCAAACGACCTCTAAGCGCTAGTCCAGGGGTTGGCAACCTTTCAGAAGTGGTGGGCCGTGTCTTCATTTATTCACTGTAATTTAAGGTTTTGCGTGCCAGTCATACATTTTAACATTATTAGAAGGTTTCTTTCTATAAGTCTATAATAATATATAACTAAACTATTGTTGTATGTAAAGTAAATAAGGTTTTAAAATGTTTTAAGAAGCTTCATTTAAAATTTAAATTAAAAGGCAGAACCCCCCGGACCGGCAGTGTGAGTGCCACTGAAAATCAGCTCGCGTGCCGCCTTCGGCATGGTTGCCATAGGTTGCCTACCCCTGCCCTAGTCTTTCTCCAGCTTTCGCAGCTGTATGGTGCTCTGCTTTGGGGCCAGATGCAACCCCGGTGAGCAACCTAGCCTGTACTGTGTTTGATACTGACCTGCTGTGTGAGTGAGAGAGCTTACTGGGCACCTGATGGGGAATGTGGACAACCCCCATAAGCCATATTGTGATGCTTTTCAGAATGTCGTGATGCGCTCTCATCAAAGAGGTGTGGATAATGAATGTGGCTTGCCTCAGGGTAGCTCTGCCAATCTGGTTAGGGTGTAGGGTTCCTCTTTAGTGGCCAGAAGGGCGAAACAGCGGGCTAGGAAAGGACCTTCAGAGGGATTCTTGTTCCATTCGTGGTGTGGTCCAGTGTCCATTCCTTCCCAGTTGTTAGCTGAGCCCAGATGGGCAGATATTAATTTAGGAAAACCCTAGAGCCCTATTTGTCTGAATTTAAGGAACAAGGAACGACGGGAGGTGGGGTGGGGGGACTGCCTTGTCTTCATATGTCCAGTAAACAGAAGATGTCTGCACTGGTGGGGGCATATCCAGCAAAGATACAACCCACTTGAGCTCCTAACTATGAGAACAGGGCCTGTCTCACCACTCCTTTGCCTTGAGATGCTGGCTTAGGAGAAGCCCACTGGAGAGTAAAGAGCAAACTATAAAGGCAAAGTATTTTTGCAGCGCAGGGAGATGATTTCCCATTCTTAAGTCTTGCACTGCCCCTTTGTAACCCTTAGCACTTTCTGTGTGTGTGTGTGTCTTTTTCCTGTCTAATCCTGCTCTTGAGAGTTTCAGTGCTGTGCAAATTGTCTGTGTGCTCATAGTCTAGGAGGGTAAAGGGGCATCCTCCTCTATCACTCCTGCATTATGCAAGGAATAAGGGTGACTGCTCCAAAGAGCATTTGGCTGCTCCAGCCCTGCTCAGTTAGAGGCAGGGTTTCTGGACACCTGGGGACTCCTAAAGGTGTAGGATCACTGGACTCTAGAAAAGTTCTTATTGCTCGTGGGAATGGGTAGGGCAGATGTCTTTAAATAAGACACGTTCTGAAATGTAACTGACTGGAACAAAGTCAGCTGTCTGGGGTGATACTAGTTATGGTGTAGAGGCTGGGTTTGGGATTTCTGAAACCTCAGTGCTGGGGTTTTGGGTTTGCAACCCTAAAACCACAAGTGGTTTGGATCCATGCTCCATTTTATTGGAACCACCAAAGTCTGGGTGGCTGTTGTGAAGGTTCTGGGTTGTTCTTGTGTCTCAGGATAACCAGAGAATCTGACACTATAAATATTTCATATTCATTCTGCAGGGCAATAACAATGCAAATGCTCCTATAATTAATAATACGTCGTCCTTATGTAGCCTTTTTCACCCATAGATCTCAGAGCCTGTTGCAAAGGAGGATAAGCATTGCAGTTGGCCCCATTTGATCTTCCGCTGTTGGATGCTTACACTCAAATGAGTGTCTCAGCTTCATTTAATGACCCACAGACACAAGATTGTCCTCTCTGTTATGCTGAGTAATGCAAACCTAATTCTGGGCAAACAGTACAAAAACTGTCTGGATTTAGCAAGCGGTTTGTTTTCTCAAGGAGATTTAAATGATAGCAGAGACTAGGATCCACCCACTGTTAAAAAGGTAGCTGGCAAGGTTCCGAAGGCAAGTACCCATGTCAGCTGAGAGTGGCCATGTCTCCAGACACTTGTGTCACTCCCGCTGCACCTACTTTAATAACCGCTTTGTGCCTTGCTGCTTGAGACAGCACAGTCGTTGTGTCCAGTGGATGGCAGGGTTATTGGAGTTGGATAGACCTGCTTGCTTTTTCAGGGGAAGTCATTGGATGTCCTCAAGCCTCAGAGTTTCTGAGGGACTGTTGGCCAAGAATTCCACCCAAGTCTTTTCCGTAGCCCACCCTGGTACCCACTACTCTGCTAGCATTCTTAATTCTGCCCTAGTTTTCCATCCTATTTAGCTTGTTTTTGGACAGATCCCATTTCTGCTTCCAGTTTTTCCAACCCGTCTCCCTGGTGCTTGCGCTTCTTTTTTTGCCCAACCTTTTTATGACCTGTTTTTATGTAACGGAGCAAAATAAACAAGACCTGACTGTGCCTTGGCCCACAAGGGAAGTACAGGGCTCTGCTGAGCTTTCCAAGGATAAAGGGGAACAAGCGTCTACAGGTGCCTCCGCTTTGTGCTTGTGCTTGGCCCTTCCGTTACTTGTTGGCTGGTGACAGTTACGTACTGTGGTCCAGATGCTCAGCTAACTCTGCTCCTGCCCTGCCCATGTTCTGGGGGTCGGCCAGCTGCACCCCCTTCATCTCCACCCCAAGTTAGTGCATCTGAGGCTGTTCTGTTTACATTCTGCCCCCAATGGGACACGGATGCAGACGGTTGTTTTAGCGCAGTGGTGGTCTCCAGCTACATCCTCTCCTCCCTACTCTGTGGTCCCTACCTTGAGGCTGAGGAGCAGGGCATACAAGAGTTCTGATGCCAGCTCAGCACCAGCTGTGTGGGGCCCGTCAGTAAAGGGGATTCTCAGGGGTCTGTTGAAAGCCGCCTTCTGCTGCCAGAGCAGCACAAAGGGACCTCGGCAGCAGCAAGAGTCAGGCCCTATACAGCTGTACATCTCCAAAGCACAAGAGTAGAAACAAGTTGATTTAAACCAAAGGGTATGTCTGCCCTGCAGCTGGGAGTTGGGATTCCCTGCACAAGTAAACTCACGCTAGCTCAGCGCACGCTAGCATGTGAAAAGTAGCCGAGTGGGTGGTTTGGGCTAGCTGCCCGCATCCACGCCTGCCTGCCTGCCTTCCTCAAGTCGAGCTCAGGGAGGTGTATCTTGAGCTGAACTAGTGTGTGTCTGCCCACCTGCACTGGGAATCGCAGTGTAGAGCAGGGGTTGGCAACCTTTCAGAAGTGCTGTGCCGAGTCTTCATTTATTCACTCTGATTTAAGGTTTCGTGTGCCAGTCATGCATTTTAATGTTTTTAAGGTCTTTTTCTATGTCTATAACATATAACTAAACTATTGTTGTATGTAGAGTAAATAAGGTTTTAAAAATATTTAAGAAGCTTCATTTAAAACTAAATTAAAATGCAGAGCCCCCCCGGACTGGTGTCCAGAACCCGGGCAGTGTGAGTGCCACTGAAAATCAGCTCGCGTGCCACCTTCGGCACGTGTGCCATAGGTTGCCTACCTTGGTGTGGGCAAACCCAAAGTGTCCGGTCTCCTTTTCAGCTGGTTGTGCATCTCTTCAGGTGTTTCTTTTCTGCTTTTCCTTGTCTGTCACCTTCTTCCTCTCAAGTCTGCCACCTGTGAGCCAACTTCCTTGAACTTCTGCTTCCAGGGAGGCCTGTGTCTTTGTGAGAGGACCAGGAACTCTAGTTAATTGCTTGTGATTTAGGGAAGAGTAAGTTTGCAAGAGCCAGTCACTCAGGTGGGGAAAACAAAGATCAAGGTTCCTTCAAGGTGGACGGTTTGGACTTCAGCATATTTTCGAGGTTATTCACAGCAGCAACTGCCTGTGTTCATCACAGCGCATGGACTGTTATCCTTGTATGAAAGACCTTTTTCCTTTGAGAGAGTAAGCCGGAGTCAAAATCTCCTGTGAGCTGATGGGGATTTTTCTTGTCTGCTTTGCTCATTTGTGTGTTACTCTTCCTGTTTTATTTATTTATTTATTTTTTTAAAACAACAAATAGAGTGAAAACCCCAGACAAACAGGGAGCTGCTCTGTTACCATTTAAAAATATTTTTTTATTTGTATTTTTATTCACCTGCCACTAAAAAGAAACTGGCACCTGCAACCCAATCCCCTGCCCTTTGTAACAATTCAGGAACTGATACAATGCCTTCTGTTTTATTCATTAAATATGATCATCTCATACCAAATAACACAAGGCCACAGTTGAGATTTGGGATCCCTTTGTGCCCGCTCCTACCTAGAGCAAGAAACAGTCCTTACCCTGGAGAGCTTGCGATCTAGGAGACACAACAAAGGGTGAGAGAACGATAGGATTATCTCCTTTTGACAAGAGGGAAACTGAGGCAGCAGAATCATGCATATAGCTCAAGATGTTTTGACTCCTAGCCCTCTGCTTCAACCACTAGGCTTACTTTCTCTTTTCAAATAATGTTTGAATACTTGATTTATTTTTAAAATGCATCCTTTTAAACACTTTGCTTCCCAGGCTCTCTCCTGTGCAGAGTTTCAGCCCAAATGAGTGTTGCGAGAGTAAAATAATTTTGCTGTGGAATAGGAAGTTCTGCTGCAAGCTTTAAATGTGGGTTATTGGCCTTTTAAGTAACCTTCAGTGCTTTGTTCACATGGGAATGCTTAGGAAAGTGAAGCCGAATTCACTGAAGATGTGAATTTAAGGTGAATAAGTTTAAAGCACGTTAAACCCTCATGTGGGTGCTCTCTATCAGAAGGAAGTGGCCTTAATTTGCTGTAGCTTAAGTTTAAACTTTCGTTTTTCATGTCATACCCTTTGGTTATTTTGGCTTAACTTTTCTTAGACTCCCCATACTCCGTTTTTGCTCAAGGAAATGATTGAAATCAACCATTGCATGCTCTTCATCCCTCGGTGTTGCTAAAACCTGATAAGTTGCGGGGAGAGGGAAAGCTTCTGTGAGGTCCATTCACAGTGTTTCAACTTCATTAATCAGCTTTGCTAAGTGGAATATTCCTGGCTCGTGAGCATTCTATACAGGCGATGTCTTTCGAACGGGGAAAAATTATAGCTTGCTTAGCACTAAATTGTTCAAGAATAATTCCGGTCCCCACTTTTCAACAGATAAATCTGAAGTCGTAACAACCAGAAACGTTATCTGTCAGTCCAAAATAATTGATGAGCCATGGCTTGAATCTAAACCTAAATGGGCTTTAAATGAGAAAATTCTGGAGATGGTGGCACTATATATCATCTCAGAGGCTGCTGCTTTGTATGAAAGAGACAGTGGGGCAAAATGAGAATGAATGAAGCTATGGAGGATTTGACGCTATTGGTAGTGTCACGTCAGCTCTGGTTGTCTTTCAGATTTCTTCTGCTTCTTCTGGAATTTGCTGAGTAATGCCTCCATTCGGAGGTTAGCTGCATGGAGCAGAATCTAACTTTACACTCTGTTCCCCATGGCCCCTTATGGGCCATGTGGCTGACTGTGACACGCTTCCAACACACCCTCTATCCCTGAGGCTGGTAGCAGGGCCAGTGCAGAGTTCTTCTGCCAACCTTGTCCCAGCCAGGGAGAAACCCCTGCAAGGGAGTGCTCTCTGGGGTTCATGTCCTCCTTCCTGCCCTCTCCCAGAGCCTCTTTACGATGCTAGAATGGCATAAAGGTGTCTTAATGTAACTGGGAGTTGAGGCCCATTGAGTCTCATGAAAGGCTTAAGCTTGTGCTGTATGATGATACCTGCTGCCTCATTAATCATTGTGAATTTGTACATTTCATCTATTGGGCTCTATGGTGGCGATTCTTCTCCCCTCCTCCCCCTTCCCCCAATCTGGTCTTTGTTTCACTGACATGAAAGCAGTGATTGAACAGATGCACATGGCCTCCCGCTAGAGGTTTCCTTTGGCTCCATGCTTCTGAGCTGTGCTCGCTGCAAGATAAAGGGAAATCTTACATCACGGTAAGGAAGTGCTAAAGAAAGTTCCTTTTGTCATTCGTCACCGTGTTATCTTCAGCATTAAAGCAGCAACATTCCTTGCATGCTGCAGGGTCCATTTAAAGCCCACAGTCTGGACAAAGTCCAGTCAGCAGCATGGCTTGATGCCCAGCCCTCCAGTTCTATTGTGTTTAACATAGCCCCTCCAACATACTTCCTCCCTGAAGAGTTAACTCTGGCCTCATGAACTCCCTGCTGCAGAAAAGTCCTACCTTGCTTGGGAGCCAAAGCTACCACCTTTATGAAATCCCATCCCATCCATTATACCGTCTGCCCCATTCTTTCCTCCTAGCTTATTTCTTGCTTTATTAAATTTCTCTTGAGAGCGTTCAGACTGCCCACTAGCCTCCCTATCAACAGCACTTATGATACCGTCATCTAAATGCAACGACTCCAGATACAATGATGCTGATGCTGGAAGTCATTCAGTTATTACACAGCTGCCGGGGGTGAATGTCCTGTTCTACCTTCCAGGGTTGGGGCCTTTAGGGTTTGAGAAAATATTAACGATAAACTAAAATATTGTTGCACAGAGTTCATTTTCCTGAACAAAAGAATCTCTCAAACATTCGAGGTATATTGGCCTTACAGAAACTCAGGGATATTTGGTGTTTATATTGTTCCCTCCTCTGTAGTGTTAAAGGAAGGACAAGAATGCTGGGGGCGATGAGAAACTATTTTTATTTGTCTGATTCCGGTAACACTCGCAATATACTAGACTTTTACCCACGAGCTTGGGAAAGTCTTACCATGGGGAAGCACAGCTGTCCAGCCAGCCCAGGTGTTACTGTGTCTAGTCATATATGGAGAATCTCATGATGACTGGTAATGGGGAAGGATGGATGTGGGCTAATCTCAAGCGTTTAATCTGTTGAGGAAATGTGAGTCTCATTGCTCACACCTTCTTGTCAAACTGTCTTTTAAATGGGCTCTCTTGATTATCACTACAAAAGTTCTTTTTTTTCCTCCTGCTGACAATAGCTCATCTTAATTAATTAGCCTTTTAGAGTTGGTAGGGCAATTCCCACCTTCTCATGTTCTCTGTTTGTATATATATCTCCTCACTATATGTTCCATTCTTTGCAGCCGATGAAGTGGGCTGTAGCCCATGATAGCTTATACTCAAATTTGTTAGTCTCTAAGGTGCCACAAGTACTCCTGTTCTTTTTGCAGATACAGACTAATATGGCTGCTACTCTGAAACATTGCTTTTATTGTTAGCTCTGTACCCTGACACCCTTCATCCATGCCAACACCCTAAAATTTAGCTAAGGATTTTGGGCCAAGTGTTCAGTTGGTGCAAAGCAATATAGCTCCAGCTGGAGCGAGAGGTTTACCAATTTCTACTGGATGAGGACCTGGTCCCTTGTATGCAGGGCTTAAATTCAACTGGAGCCATCTGGAGCTGAGATCTGCAAATTATTTTCAAACCTGTGGGAGCACGCACACCCCCCGCCCCCTGGGGCTGAAGCCCTGAGCTCTGTATGTTGAGGGTTTTGAGGGTGGGTGGGGCTCCAGGAAATGAATTTAAGCTCTGCTTGTATTCATCACCTTTCATGACAAAGAATGCAAAATAGGGGTGTGTGTGTGTGTGTGAATGCTTCATCTCCGAGGCAGGACGGTGGCTAATCTGATGTACAACGCACCACAGCCATTGGGGGAGGGGAAGAGTTGACTTTGGACGCTCTGGTAAATCCTCTGTTTAGGGAATGTACAGGCCAAGGCTGCGCTTTTTAAGGCTTTTGCTGGAAGACCCCACCTGACCCTCCCTGGCAACTGCAAAGAAGTCCATTTATCTATGATAGAAGGGTGAGGGACTGAGTGGGCTTTGCTATGGTTCTGGGAGTAGGGTCTAGGTCAGAGGTTTGCAACCTTTCAGAAGTGATGTGCCGAGTCTTCATTTATTCAGTCTAATTTAAGGTTTCACGTGCCAGTAATACATTTTAATGTTTTTAGAAGGTCTCTTTCTCTAAGTCTATAATATATAACTAAACTATTGTTGTATGTAAAGTAAATAAGGTTTTTAAAATGTTTAAGAAGCTTCATTTAAAATTAAACTAAAATACAGATCTCCCCGGATCGGTGGCCAGGACTCAGGCAGTTTGAGTGCCACTGAAAATCAGCTTGCGTGCCGCAGGTTGCTTACCCCTGGTCTAGGTACTTGAGACCTGATGGCTACACAACCAAGCTATTCCCCTTCCACTCTTTAGCAAATGCACACTCAAATGAGAGGGAGGGTTGCCATATGGTTAAGGCACTGGATGGGGACTCCATGCTGGGTTCAGTTCCTACTTCTACCACCAACTCCGTGTGTGCCCTTGGGCAGGTCATAGTCTCTCTGTGCCTCAGTTCCCCCTCTGTACAATGGAGATGGTAACCCTTTCTTTCTCTCACTTTTAAATCTGTCGTCTCTAGGTATTACGGCAAGCTCTTTGGAGCAGGGATGATTTCTTACATGGGTACAGCACCTTGCGCAAGAGAGCCCTGATCTCGGCTGGGAATTCTAGGTGCTACAGGAATAGAACTAATAAATGCGTAGCCCATCGCCTATGGAGCTATAAGAGGCCTCCCCAAAGGCCAGCTGCCTTTGGAGTGCTCCACGGCCCCACTTATATTCCACCCCCAGGTCCCACTCCCTCTTTCCACCAAGGCTCCGTCTATTCCCCTCCCTGCTTCACCAGCATGGGGGCCTCATGGGAGAGGGTGAAGAGGCCTGTTTGAGCAGTAAGCCATAGGCTGGTGGGAGGGGGTGAAGAGGCGGGAAAGGGGGTAAAGAGGCACAAGCAGCTGGGAGGGGGCCACGCAGGCCTGGGGATGGAGCGTGGGGCTGAGCAGGGGCGGGGCCATGGTCCGGGCACACACAGCCTCCCCAGTGGAGAAGTCCGCATGCCACCCAAGGCAAGCTCCCTGCTAGACTCATTGCTTTTCTGGGTGAAACCAGACTGAATGTTTCCTTCCTCGCAGACAGGTAACGACCAAATAATTCTTGTGCATTTCACTAGACTCTGCAGCCATCTTGAGGGTTTGGCTCTTCTCTTTTTGTTTAAACAAGATCTCTCAGGATTTGTAATTGATTGAGGCTGAGAAGTGGGTTAGTCTGCCAGAGAAGTGCAGCTGTTTGTACACAGCTGCCGATATCTCTGCTGTATGGACTACTTGCTAGATTACTTAAAGTCAGGTTGCAATGGAGATCCATTAGGATAAACCCAGACTACAAGGGGAATGACTGTTTTTCTTGAGGCACTTCCTTTGATCACCTTGTGGTTGCGATTATTTGCTTTTCCTTTGTCTCAGGTGCTGAATGCTAATGAGGCCAGAATCCTGCTGGAGCCTAAACTAGTTGGTTTGGGTTTAATCAGATAAAACTTTATTTTTATCTTGTTTAGTCCATAAGGAGCCAGTTCAGGAGCTCTTCAGTTCCTGCTCATTCAAGTATTCCCATGGGATTACTTGTGTGATTTAGGGCTGTGGGACTGAGGCCTAAATGGGGGAATGCGGATAACCTCGCTGACATTATAGCTGGACTAAGGACAGGAAAGGAGCTGCGAGTTCGCGTAGAATGCATGTGGAAGAGTGGGCATGTAGGATCATGGGTGGCCCATTTTAGCAATCTTAAGTAACATCAAGCATCCTCAAGTCTACGTAAGTGCACCAAATCCAAGTGTACTCAGCAGTATCACAGAATCTACATTGCGATGCAGAACGGTGCTTCTGATTTTAAATGTAATTAAAAATACCTGGTGTCTGTAAGCCTTGTGGCTATGAACAAAAGCCTTTGAAATGTGATCAGGATGTAAGCAGTGAAACAAAATCACCCTGAGCAGTGAACTGCCATGTTCATCTCGATGAATCATGAACTCTGAAACCTAATGCCAACTTGAAAAATCCCCCTTTATTTCTACTGATTGGCTTTTCAGAAACATCCAGCCAATGTAGCGCTCACTGCTGGGAGATGGGGTGGGCCAGGCTGCTGGTTTCTGGGGCATTCAGTGTTTTAATCTCCATCTCTCCCCAACTTTACCTTCATGTTCATTCCAGCCATGAAAGGGGACTGAAAAAAGAGTTGCATCGATGTGCCAAAAGCCTCTTCTCGAATGCCAGCAGCCCAAATACTGCCACTTGTCCCCTCCTCCGCTTTCCCCGAATGTTCTTCCAATGCAGTTCTGTGTTTTCAGTACAGAATGTTGTGGCGAGCTGAAAATTTGGCAGCAGCCCAAAATAAATCTGATTTTGTATGAAAACAAATAACCCAAGGAGCCACTGTACTGATTAAATCCAGTACAACAATAAATAATACAGCAAAAAGCTTCATTTAGGGAAAAAATACAGCCAGAAGCCACTGCCGCACATCCGAGTCTCCGAAATCGGGGAGTCTCGCTATGGAATTTAGGACTAGCTTGCTGCAGAGCGCATGGGTGTGTGGCGGAGGATATGGGTGTGGCTGCATGGGGTCCTGGATGGTAGTGGAACAGGCTGTGGCTGGCTGCAGTTTACAGCTGACTCTCATTGCTGAGTTCTGGAATTCTTCCCTAAAACCAGCTCAGTTGTTTAAATACAAGCCCTCATTTGCTTCATTGCAAAGAGAAGCATAGTGGGGTCGTGACTATAATGATGATTCTATGTCTGCAGAAAGCTGATAATTGGGGGACTCATTCAAGGTAGCCTGTATAACAAAGGACCCATTACAGCTCTCCTAGGATCACGCTCTTAATCAGAGCTGACCAAAGAATCTTAATTCTTGTTCTGATTGGCTTTAAGGACTAATTTCATTCTATTAAACCTATTTCTTGCTCTCCCCTGCACGCCGCTGAAGGTTCATCCCCAGGTCCTCCTGGTTTTAATTGCTTCATTGGCTAACGAAGCACTGCCAGGATGTTGCCCCCTAAATCTTTCACAGCTCCACTAACTCCCACTGTAGTGCCACTCCACAAGGTCAGTGCTTTCAAAGGAAGTGTCTGCTCCAGACGAGGTGGTGCTAGGAGATGCTGATTTCTGTAAGGCTGTGGAAGTTGTGTTTTTCGCTCAAGGTGTCCGCTTTCACAACTAATTGGGAAAGGTGATGCTGGGTTTTCTTGTTCCTTGGGCGAGTCACCAATCATGCTAATGTGCAGCATGTGGAACTGACAATTAAGGAGAATCGGTTCCCTCCCCCAAAACCACACAATGTGTCTGTTTCATCTGAGAGCAGCTCCCATCACTGCTGTAAGAGCCTCTGTGTTGCGTGAAGCGTTCCTGCAACACAATTGCTTTTCATCCAGGATGTATGGCTAAGTCTCCTCTCTTGCCTGGGTGTAGATCCTCTACTCCAGTAAGAGCTGTGAGGACAAACCACCATACTAGTTTTAAAATGGAGCTGTCTACGTTTCTACATTGCGATGGAGGGATAGCTCAGTGGTTTGAGCATTGGCCTGCTAAATCCAGGGTTGTGAGCTCAATCCTTGAGGGGGCCACTTAGTGATCTAGGGCAAAAATCAGTATTTGGTCCTGCTAGTGAAGGGAGGGGGCTGGACTCAGTGACCTTTCAAGGTCCCTTCCAGTTCTAGGAGATAGGTATATCTTCAATTATAATAATTTCTGAATGGGATCATATGATGGGAGTACTGCAATAGAAGGGGACTGGACTCAATGACCAGGTGGTCCCCTCCAGTCCTATGTCGGTTGAGTTACCTCTGTTAAAATGAGAGGAGAGCTGGATCCAGAGTGCTTCACGCAGCTAGATAATACAGGTGTAGATTTACTGGAATAATGTATCCACTCTACACCTATATTATCATGAGTAGGGGTGGCGGTGGATTAAGAGGTATAAGCTTTGAAGACATGAGCACAAATGAAATTTGAGAGGAGTTTGGAGGAGAAGGGGGTTCATGTCCTTGTCATAATCGTATTTAGTGGCGATTCTGTCGGAAGTGTGTGCAGTAGAAGAGAGGGGAGCATTCAGCGCCCACAGGAATGAATGGCAGGATTGTTCAGCAGAGGTGTGTGGAGGTGCCAGTCAGCTGGCTCTTGGTCTGGGAGCTTTCAGGGAGCCAAGAGTTAGAACAGCACAGTTAGCTGCCAGGCTTCCGAAATAAATCTCTGCCCTGGCTAAAAGGCTTTTATGTTGATGTCACCATGTGGGACATTTGAAAGAAACATCAGCACCTCCTCTCTGTTCTCCATACGGAATCTGTACACTTCCTCGTGAGCACATGTGATCCATTACAAATAGGGAAGGCAGGACTCCATGGCAAGTGAAGGCAAGAATGCAACAAATTGTACTGTCCTTGCAGGGTGTGGGACTCCCACTTGCCTTAGGAGTGAGGGAGGTAGGAGGACCTCAAGGCTCCAGTTGAGCAACGTACCTAATCATATGCACAGCTCTAAGCTTGTGAGAGTCCCACTGATGTTAAGTTAGGCGTGGGCTAAAGTACTCCTCTAAACTAGCCCTTTACATGGATTTTGATGTGAATTGCACGCTGCTAGCCATTGCAATCACCCCATGACAGCATGTTCTCAGCCAGTTGTCGCTAATTAACAGGTGGAATTTCTATAGCACTATCTAAACCAAAAGATTTAACAATCTTTCAGAAATATTTTTAAAACACTTCAATGTCCATGTGAAGTGGATAAGTGTACGTATTATACAGGTGGGGATCACCAGGCAATGGATGTACTATAGCAAGGTGAGAAGCAGTTACTTGGCTCTCTTTAATACAGGTGTCAGAGTTGTAGAGATGAAGGCAGGTTTTGTGTTAAGACACTAGACTGATACTCAGGATCGAGGCTAAGGCCTGGTCTACACTGGGGCGGGTGTCGGTGTAAGATACGCGACTTCAGCTACAGTATTCCCGTAGCTGAAGTTGCGTATCTTATTCTGACTTACCTCCTGTCCTCACCGTGTGGGATCTCGATGTCCGCAACTCCCCGTGTCGACTCCGCTACCGCTGCTCGCTCCGGTGGAGTTCCGGAGTCGATGGGAGCGCATTCGGGGATCGATATATCGCATCTAGATGAGACGCGATATATCAATTCCCAAAAATCGATTGCTATCCACCGATACGGCGTGTAGTCTGGATGTATCCTAAGTTCTCAGCTCTGTGGCATATGTCTGTGTGGGCAAATTGTTCAACCTTGCTCTTTCTCAGATTCCCTATCTGTAAAATGGGGACAATTCTAATTTCCTACCACACAGTGCTGCGGTGAAGATAAATTCATTGATTGTATTGTACTTGGATGCTAACGTGATGCAGGTTGTCTAAGAGTATTGGTAGAAAGTTTTCCTTTTTCCATCAGCCTTTCCAGAGGCTCTTTAAATGGTTGGTTGGAGTCCTCTTGGACTTTTGTCAGCTGTGTGAACTCGGCAACTGTCTGACTGCATATGCGCTGTGGTTTTTGATGTATTCTGCAGATGTTACCTGGAGCAGTAGAAGAGGCTGCGATACAAATGCAGAGGGAGTTTTTTTTGCACTAATTTAGCAATTGGTAGTGGGGCCACCGGCATGATAGCTTCCAAATTTGAATAAGATGCAGGATGACAGCAGCAGGTAGCTCTAGTTTGATGTAATTTTTATTATTATTATTATTTTTGCTCTTTGCTCCTCTCCAGTGAGATGAGATTAGATAATCTTAAAATCTTGTTGTGGCTCATGCCCTCTCACCAGTGAAAATACTGTCAGCAAAGACTTCTAGTTTGCTTTGATGCTGCGCTTGCTCCTTGATCTTTCTGAACTCGGATGCTGTGAAGTTGAGTTCTTCAAAGAATTTGAAGTGAAATTCTACAGCACAGATCTTGGGGGTTCGGTTTTTAAGTCCTCTGACTGCCAGGGGAGATTTTTGAACCCACTGCTGCGAGAGACAGTCATTCTTGTCCGTAGATTCCAACCCTTATTTCTGCCTGTGCATTGGGATGACAGGGTGAGGCAGATGCTATGAATACTGCAAAAGAGGAAGGCAGTTGTTTTGCACTCAGGATTATGAAAGGAAGCTCGCTTTTCATCATCTGTAATTATGGTTAAAACCTGTGTCATTAACTTTTCAAATTGGAGGCTTAAAAGGATTTAAAGTAAATACTTAGTGGAAATTTGAGATGAATGAGACGTTAACAAAAAAAACAGACCCCTTCTATAAACAAATTTAGTTTGCATAGGCTGAAAGCTTCTGTAGAGGCCTGGAAGACTGAGGTGTAGTGTGAACCCAACGCATTGACATACCCACCTATCCAGCCGTATGTATGTTGTAAGACAATTCTGTAGAGTCTAGTCAGAGTGTTAATTTTGTCTTTTCAATCACTCACACTATCATTCTGCCCCCGGGTCTATTCAACTAATGAGAATGTTCTGAGGTTTATAGTGATTCTGATGATGTAATCCTTCTAGCCTGTGTTTATTGGTTGAGTTTTATTGCCTGCTGCTGGAACTGTGTGGGTGGAAGACACAATCTCCCTGTTTGCCTAGTTTAAATTAGTTTCTCATTAATGAAGTGGTCTTTCTAACCCACTGCCTGACTAGGGTTGCTAACTTTCTACTCCCACAAGACCAAACACCCCTGCCCTGCCCCTCTTCTGAGGCCCTGCCCTGCCCCTTCTCAGAGACCCCACCCCCATCCTTACTCACTCACTCATTTTCACTGGGGTGGGGTGAAGAGTGGGGGGAGTGAGAGCTCCGACTTGGGGTGTGGGCTTTGGTGAGGGGCCAGGGATGAGGGATTTGGAGTGTAGGAGGGGGCTTTGGGCTGGGACTGAGGGGTTCGGGAGGTAGGGGAATCAGGACTGGAGCAGGGGGTTGAGGTGCGTGGGGGGAGTCAGGGGTGCAGGTTCTGGGTCGTGCTTACCTCAAGCAGCTCCCGGAAGCAGCAGCACATCCCTGCTCTGGCTCCGATGTGGAGGTATGTCCAGGTGGCTCTGTGCACTGCTTTGTTTGCCGGCGCCATCCCTGCAGCTCCCATTGGCTGCCATTCCAGGCCAATGGGAGCTGCATAGCTGGCGTTTGTGGCGGGGGCAGTGCGAGGAGCCCCCAGCTGCCCCTATGCGTAGGAGCCGGAGTGGGAACATGCCACTGCTTCGGGGAGCCACATGGAGCCATGGCGGGCAGGAAGCCTGCCTTGTCCCGCTGCGCCACCAACCAGACTTCCAACAGCCTGGTCAGCAGTGCTGACTGGAGCTTCCAAGGTCCCTTTTTGACTAGGCATTCCAGTCGAAAACTGGACACCTGGCAATCCTATGCCTGACCCCTTAAATATAACCCCAAATGCAATAATATTTATAGACACACTTCTTGCTGTTTTCTTTGTGGAGATATTGGTTGGGCAAGGAGGTTATGGTTTGATTCTTTGCAAAACTTTTGTTTGGTAGAGTTTAAATTGCATATTTGTAAAGTTTGCAGGTAGCAATTTCTACCATGCTAAATTGGCCAGTTGGGGACCGTTACAGTACAGTGTGACTACAATGTTACTGACCCAACACAAACTGTGTGGCTGTTGCAACCAAATATGCAATTTGAAACTTGCCCTGAGTAGTCACATGACATTGTTTCCATTCCTTGCTTTATGTAACAATGCGAGAATTGAGAATATTTGTGAACCATTTGTCGATGAGCAAGCAATTGAAGAAATCCATGGAGAACTTTGCATAATGAGTACACTGGAGAATTTTGCATGGAAAACTTGCCAACAGAAAGAAGGTGAAATTAATTAAATACGTTATTTGCTGCAGTCATTCAGTCTGTTCTAATTAATAATAGGGGTGAGAGCAAACAACTGAAGCAACACCTTACTCCTCTGATCCCTTCCTTTCTTGTTGCCATACATTAGTGTAGAAAGAGCCCTCTGCGTTCCCAGATTACAAGACCCTTGAAGGTCACGCACACATGGTCACAGTGCAACAATCCATTATTGCTATTGTCAAAGATGGCATCTTGTTTTCAGCAGCATTGGATTACTCAGCCGATTGAGCCGTATGACTTGTGGCTGAACAATCTTAAGTATTTTACGGGGGTCACAAATGAGATGAGAATTCAGATGGGCTAAAAATTAACGATGACTAAAATGCTGTGAAAACAATCTTCACTTTGAGAGACTTGCTGTTCTGTGTTTTTGTTTTGTTTTTGTTTTTTAACTTAAGGGTCTCTGCTTGGTGACCTGCCTCTGATTTGGTCCACCATCCACCAACTTCATTTCAGGTTGGATCACAAGAATGGCAGCTATCATCTCTGAATGTGCTGGGGGTTCTGTTTTCTAGCATGTCAATTAGCTGACACATCAGCGCATTGTAAGAAGTTGGAGGGGGAAAGTAAAGTACTGTTTGGATCAGCTGCCAATAGTTTCTGATCTGAGAGGATGAAAAAAAATTTTTTTTTCTGTCCTTGCTCCTTTGTTCATGTCACTTGTACTTTTTATTTTTGTAAATATATGGGGCATGTGTGTACACACTTGTATTCGGTGTAATGTCTGAGCCTTGCATGGGGAGCCATGGAATAGATTCAAATTGTCATTAGTTGCAAACTCAATAATACATTTTTATATAATTTTTAGCTTAACTTGTGGTCGACTTAGAGCTTGAAAAGGAAACATCCTGCTCTTAAGTTGTTTAGACCCTATGCCTTGTGAACACGCACTTGAACTTCAAGTTTTGGTTTCCAGAAGAGCCTCTGTTGATGGTATATTTTTGAGAGCACGCACACATACACTCTCCATAATGGAGCAGTGGGGAACTTGTTTGTACTAGAATGCTCAGTAAGCAAATGCATCTTCTCACCAGCCAGTTCCCATATTCTTCTTCACTTCCTGTTGCATGTGAATTTTGATTAATGTCTACAGTAAATTACTCTTACAGAATTATAGCCATGTCTCTTTTTTCTTTTTTTCTCTTTGCAGTTTCTCTGTTTGAAGAACATTCGAACGTTCTTAAAAGTCTGTCATGACAAATTTGGGCTAAGGAACAGCGAGCTGTTTGACCCCTTTGACCTCTTTGACGTGCGGGATTTTGGAAAGGTAAAAATTAACTCCTAATCTGTGTCCAAAAAGGTTTAAAAGCGCTTTTACTGCTGCTGGAAGCCGAGACTGTTTTTGAAATGATCAGCCCAGCCTTGGGCAGGACATACAACCAGCTTGGATTCTGCATAGCTCGTGTAACCCACACCCACTCTGTGTGGCACTCTGTCTTCCCCGCCCCTGGTGGTGGCTGGGCCCTGTGATCGATCGATGAGCATGCTACAGCCTTGGCTAGCAGAAGTGGCTCTCTTAGCTCAGGCAGTGTAGAGGCTTGTGCTTTAGAACGGTTGCTCCTCCTTTGCCCTGAGTGGCTAGTCATAGTTCAGGGCTCGGGGGGGTTTCCAGCTGGGAGTAAAAATTGGTCCTAGCCAGTTATTTCTTGCACCCTTGTTTTTTGACAAGGAACATACTATGTCTCTGAATGCAGAAGGAAACAAGAACAAAAAAGAGCCATTTCTTAGCTTGAAACCGCACAAGCCCCAGAGTCACACTGCACTCACAGGTTACTGCTTGGTTTTCTTACTTCCCTGCCCCCTCCCCCTCCAATTTTGTCTATTCTGTTTCTTTCCGTGTGTTCTCTGACAGACCCACACCTACTTGGTCACAATACTCAGTCGACCCTTCTGTCCCCATGGGGCAGACTCTGCTAGGCTGTGTTGCCCCTTAACTGTTTCTTACAGCTGTCTTAAATGGAGGACTCATTCACACATCAGTTTCAACAAGGTTTTAACTCAACCCACAGCAAGGTTTCATCCAGCTCACAGCCGAACCCCCAGGTCCCCGTACTGGTTCAGTCTGTACTGCTGATGACCCTTTCAGAGTGTGGCACACCAGGCAGGTGTACGCGGGGGCAATTTACAATTCAGCTCAAAGATCCAATTCTACAGGAGTTTGAGCAGTTTCAAAATTCTTTTTACCTGTTCACCTAGACCAAGTAAACTGATGAGTGCAATCTCCTAGGCACACGACAGTTTTCCTTTTTGGGGAACAAAACATTGTAATGGTTGCTCATAAAGATATACAGTTATTTGCTGAGGTGATGTTATTGGAGGCAGTGGGTCTAGTGGATTTGGCAGAGATCTGGGGCTCAGAAGACCTAGGTTCTGCTTCAGATTTTGCCACTGGCCTGGTGGGTCACCTTGGGCAAGTTACTTCATATCTCTGTTTCCATTCCCTTTTGTCTGTTTTGTCTCCTGAGATTTGCAATTGCTTCTGTCTCTCTTGATAGGTGCACAAACAGTACTGAGAGCAGTGGGATCCAATCTCAGTTGAGGCCTCTAGGTGCACTTACGATATAATACTCAAGTATATAGAGGCCAGTTTGTTTCCATGATGGTGAGCAGATTTCAGGCTTGGGTTAATCCCTTAGGTGCTTTTGAAAAATGACTTTTCCGACCACCAGCCCCCAGACGTTAATTTTGTTTTATTTGTGCCGTATGTCACGTAGATGAGAGAACAAAGGGAGCACTTCCCTTTTCTGTGTTTAATAGCAGCACTGAATTCTGGATGAAGCCCAGGTGGAAGGGAGCTTCTGAATGGTTTTGACGCAAGTGTCTGTATGATGTCGCTTTTACTAGAATTCAATGGCATTAGCACTGTAATGTTACTTTGATGGATATCGGGTCTAGGGAAGCCTTCACACACAAGCCAGTGTATTCCATTCTTTGGGCAATATTGGTGTTAATAAGTCACTCAGCTGTTTAGGAGCTATGCATTACTTCGGCTCCTGAGCTACAAGGCATATGCTATGTGAAGGCATCCACTTTTCTGATTAGCTGAAGAGTAGCTTTCCACTGGCTGATGGGGAAAGATTAGATTATATTTATTGCCTAATTTATTTTGGGGACTATTATCTGGAACTTGCAATTGAAGGAGTTTGTTTTATGAGTTCATGATTTATGAACCGCAAGGGGACTCTTGTTCCAGTTTTGAGACTACAGATGCACAGAAGCTGGGCTGGGGAAAGAACTGTTGTCTAGAATGCTGGTTTGCTTTCACATTTTGTTGCAGTTTATGGTACCAAATGGCTCAGCAAGGTGATTAATTGGAGCTGGTTTTTTACCCTTTGAGACCATACCAGCTGAACATCCTCCCACTCCTTTTCTCTCACTTACAATTGAGCTGTGACTGGTCTCTAGAACATCATTCTGCCTCTATTGAAATCAAATCAGAGGTTAAATACCATGGGAAAGTCATACAAAATTACTTTTCCATTTTGAATCACAAATTGTACAACTCCTGAGGGCGCAAAGGAGTCTTTAAATTAGATCCCCGCTGGCCAAATGCAGACTTCAGCCACACGCAATTCTTCGTGGAGCCCATTCATTACTTAGATCAATAACACTTTTCAGTTACAGGACACTTATGCCATGTAAGAGCCTTTTATATACAATGCAGAGTAATGGTTGACCATTTAATTATAAGGTAAGCACAGAGTAATGATGCTGGGTGTTTCCATTTTCAGATATCACTTATAGCTATTTCTGTCCCCCAAACTAGAAGGCCAGTTAGGTAATAATTACTAATGACGTTTGGACTTGCAGAAAGGTGCCAGGGGCATGTAGTTATTTTGTATTTACTTGTTGACCTTCATAGGCTGTCTGTAAATAAAGGGGCATTACCATGTAGTATGTGCACGAGCTTTCTGATGGACATCTGGGTTCTTTACAATAAGAAAAATGCTAAAAGAACCCTCAAATTCTTCCTTCCCTCCTTCCCCCCCCTCAACAACAGGCTGATGCTTTGCTCATTTAGGCCAGGTCTACACTGCGACTTTAAATCGGTTTAATGGCCGATATACCGATTTAACGCTGTATCCGTTCACACGACGTCGTCATTAATATCGA